>NW_024582056.1:4969735-5077151 GCF_017639235.1 Corvus kubaryi | reverse complement strand
AAATTCCTTTAACAGAAAAAAAAACAGACTAAACTAAAACCCCAACACTGGCTTTCTACCTTACCTGAAAATTCTCCTCAGGAAACTTACCCTGGTTAGTAAAGAAAGCGTACGGACAACTTCTCCTCTAAGAACCTGGCACAGTCTGGGGAGGAAAAATACTCTTCAGAGCATGTTTTCAATTGTGCGTAAATGAGGTCATGCATGGTATGTAGGGGTCTGTGAGAAGTTTCAAGATTGCTCTCTCTTCACTTCCCCTTTGGAGGGTGTACTGGGTCTAGCTGGGATGGAGTTAGCTTTCTTCTTTGGAACCCTCTGCACCTGTGAGCAAAGCAGCACTGATAAACACAAATCTTCTGGCTATTGCTGAACAGTCAAGGTTTTACTTTTCCCTCTCTGTGAGAAAGGGGTGATCAATAGTTAACTCATGTAAGCACAGTTAACTGTTAAAGAGGCAGCAAATGTTAATCACAAGCCTAAGAAGTAGGATTTGCCTTAATCTTGTCAAGAAAAGAGAAACAGGATTTTGTTGAAACCAGCACAAAAACTGCCGAATCATCTGACGGACTGGCATGCTCCTGAAGGAAAGGTGAAAAGTGCATTGTGAGGTAGACTTACTACTAGCCTTCATCAGAAATACCCCTAAGGAAGAAGAGGAGCCTTCCTCAGTGCAACCACCAGGGTACACAGTGTATGCATGGCACATATGCTAATATATTAATGACTTCCAGGAAGTAATTTGTATAACCACTCCTATCCCAATCAATGTGATGAATATTCATGAATTTTACCCATAATACTGTGTTGTAGGAAGTGCCCGTGTGTGTGTTTGGAGGAGCAATCCCCCACACCCGCCGCGCAAACACCCACTTCTCTGACTGTCTCTGAAGTGTCTCTAGGCTCGGTTTGGAACGATTCATCTGCCACTCCAGTGAGGAGGCTGGGTGAGCACAAGACATTAAGAGGAGTCACAGACAGACCAGATTACCCCAGCTGGCCAAAGATACATATTCCATATCATATGGTGTCATGCTCAGCAATAAAGCTTGAGGGGATGGTTTTTCTTGGGACCCAGGCTTTGTTTGGAGACTTGCTGAGCCTAGGAGGTGGTGCTTAGTCCATCACTTGGCTTTAGTATATGTTTTCTCCACCCCTTTTCTCTTTCCTTCCCTTTTTAAACTGTCTTTACCTTGTTCCGTGGGTTATCTGACTTTCCTCTGCTAATTCTGTCCCCCATTCCATGAGGGTGAGGAATGAGCAAGTGTCTGTTTGGTGCTCAGCTACTGACTGGGGAAAATCCCCCACAGGGGCTCTGTCACGTGCAGAAAAAAAAGGCATATTTCTGTATACAGATAAAATAATATGCATGATGGAGCCTGGTCAGCTCAGAGACTTCTAACAAAAGTGAGAGAACAATTATGGTTCACAATATTTTTTCTGATCCATGTTACACTGGTTTATTTAATCCTCCAATGCTTTAGTGCAAATGCATGCATGATTTCTGAATTACAGAACAGCAGTGGAGGCTATTTCTAAGGGAATTGTTCTGCTTTACAGATCATTTCAATGGGAAGAATGGTCCTGCTTAGCTTTTGCCACATACTTAAGTTTCCTCTGCTGCTGAGTGTTTGAAATGGGGATCTCACTCTCCCTCAGGGCAACAGTTTTCTAGAGCAATTACCCAGAGAAGTTGTCAGGTCAAGACACTGTTACATAAAATCTGAGCCCCGGGAGAGCCTTCTCCTCTCCATAACCATCAAGAGAGAACTCAAGCACTGCTGTCAGTTTGGGTAACAAAGCAGTGTCTTCCAGGTAGGCAGCGATTAAGACAGATCCGTGTGCTCAGTATCTGTCTTTGAATATTTCTGGTCAGCAAATAGCTTCATTAAATAATTTTTTTGAATTTACTTACCATACTCTCTAGACTACATATGATATTAAGCATTTTCAATCACATCATTTAGATCAAGCACAAAACCTAATGTATGTGATATAAAAATTTAATTTAAATAAACAGAATTGCAATTATAAAAATTAGTCCTAGAGAGAAAAATGCAGCACTTACCAGTTGTGGGACAGCATTACTGGAAGCAATAATCAGTCATTGGTGAGTTAAATTTATCAAACCTGAAAAAGATGAACTAAATTTCTGTTCTCAAATTTCTCCTTTTATGAAGATTAATATCTTGCTTTACTGCATTTGAAGCATTTGTGTTTCATTTGTCATTGACAAATCTCCTTTCATTTAATAGAAGATTTTTCTTAACTTAAGACTAAGAAACAAACTTGAGCTAAGAAATGTTAGCTTGATATTTATATATACAAAAGGATGCTAAATATAAATAGCTGGGAAAAAAAGAGGACATAACAATTCCAGAGTCCTTCATCTCCTGCTCTTTATATCTCCTTCTCTTCAAAGAGAGCAGATGTCTTACATACTGCGGTAGAACAGGAAAAGATATGCTACAGGTTTTGATATTGCAGTTAGGTTTTTCTTTGTTATGTTCATTGTCTGATTTTTGCCTATGTCAGTTTGCAAAACATTAAGTCGATGTTTGTTCGTTCTGAAACATCTTATGCAACCCCAAACTACAGTTCTGCACCTGTCCTCCTGTGTCATGTACTTTTTGGTCAGATGTCTCTACTGCGAAACTTCAGCTGTAGTCATTTATGCAGCAAGACCCACAACTGGGAACCTAGGGAATACACAAGAGGATAAAGATCAAACTTCAAAGTAACCCAAACAACTTCAAGCAGCAGGGCCTGAAGGCAATGGGAGCATTTGGATAATATTAAATGTATGCTCTGACTTCATTTACTGCAGTGAGAAGATGAACTCCGAGGACAAAATGAAAAATATAAAATTAAAAATATAACTATTTACTGCAGTCATGGTACCAAATAATATAAGCCAAGTTTTTAAGGCATATTTATTTGTGATCCCTCTTAATATGTTTTCATTTCCTTCGCACACACCTTTTTGTGTATGCTTCTTGAATTGTCCTTTCTGACAGAGGCATACAGTAGAAAAACATGCAGAATGTTCAACATTTAAAAACAATATATCACCTCTAACAATACAACACTTAGCAGGAGAGCAGTAGCCTGCATTCCGGAATAGTGGACTGACATTGGCCCCTTTTTCAGCCAGTGACTTCATTCTTGTAATACTCAGTAATGAGTATTTTGGACCAAACCACTACATCCCCTCTCTTTCTTCAGGTGTTCTTGGAACACAGGGAAGTAACCAAGACAGCTAAAAAAGTGAAACACATTCAAAAGATGACGTATTGTAGAGGTTATCTTCTTTATGCAGTAATGATTTTTTTTTTTTTTTTTTTAATATAGACTAAGCCAAACTGCGTCATCAGCCCTAACAGCAATCAGTGTTAGTGTCCCTGCTAAAGACAAAAGAGTGTAAGGTCTATATAAAGGTGTGCAAAATTGAAGGAAATACGGCAATTGCAATGGTTAAAATCTGAGGGAAATAATAAAATGCGCATGCATATATGCATGTGATATGCAATAAATAAGAAAAACTGGCTTTATCTATGCAATGTGGAAAATTAGAGCTGAGGGAATGTTGATATGAAGATCAAGTAAATTTACAGTAAAATCATAATAAGAAAATAAGGTTAGTCAAACTTGCAAACTTTTACAGCACTGGCGGAAGCTGAAATCCCATCAAAAGACCTACAAACCGACCAGGTTATGTGACTTCCCAGATTCTATCAAGCCCTGTTCAAGAACACATTCGGCCAGATGTGATTCCTCTGTGTTAAGCAACCCACAAACTATCAGGTTTTCAGGACGTTGTCCAGCCTCTTTTTCAACCTGTATAAACTCTGAGCCTTCATGACTATCTCAGCTAGTCATCACGTGAAGAACCACATCTGGTTTTTTAATTTCAGCCTTACATCTACTAGTTTCATGTGATGCCCCTTACTTCTTGTGCTGGAAATTACAGTAAATGATGTATCCCTCTCCACTCTATCCACATTGCTAGTTAACTGTATAGATTACTACCCTATTCCTTCACTCTTACCTCGCTAGAACAAGTCATCGTTACTACGGAGGGAGCCTTGAGCAACCTGGTCAGTGGGAGTGATCTTTAAGGTCCCTTCTAATACAAACCATTGTGTGATTCTACGATTCTACTCTGCTTATGTAGTTAGATCCCTAATGTTACTGAGCTTAGTAGAGCTAAGGAGTCTAAGTATGATTTTACCATAAGTCACAGAGTGGATGAGGCTGGAAGACACCTCTGGAGTTTATCTAGTCCAGCCTCCCTGCTTACATCAGGGTCAATTACAGCCGGTTGCTCAGGAACAAATCTAGTTGGGTTTTGAATATCTCCAAGGTTGGATACACCACAACTTCTCTGGGCAATATGACCCACTGCTTGACAGCCTGACAGTGAAGAACTTTTTTCTTGCATTTTAATGCAATTTCATGGATTTCAGTTTGAGCCCATTGTCCTGTCACTGGGCACCACTGAGAAATATTTTGGTCCACTTTGTTTACTTCCATCCATCAGGTATTTATATGTATTGATAAGATTCCCCTGAGTCCTGGAAAGCAATTTGATTGGAAGGACAGCCATGAAAGCAAGGAAAAAAAAAAAAAAAAATCCTGGGGATTTTAGTTGCAAACTACAGTTGAATAAAAGAAGTCTATGAATTAAATAAATAGTTTTAAAAAAACCTCAAAGGCCCACAAAAAACTCCAGGAACTTATCTTAGTTTTGCTCTAAATAGCAATGGTTGCTGGTGTTCTGACAGCTTATCTGATTCTTGATTTAAATAAAAACAGAAAAAGATTCAGGTTATTATAGATTTTCCATTACGAAAAGGTTGTGAATTAGTGTAATATAAACTTTGATTTTCATTCACACTTAAATGTCACCTCAGTAGGGCTGTTATTGCTGGAGGTCAATTCATTATTTGCTTTCATGAAGTTTTTCAAAGCTCAAAGCTGTTTTTATGCACACAGGATCTGAACGTCTATGACAGTAACAATAATAAAAGTAATAATATAACTGCAAAAAAAGTACAACCCCAAATCTCAGCAAGTAAAATACAGTCATTAATATAATATCAAATGTCTTTAACCCTGTGAATTATTACCTTTTCTTCCTGTATTCATTCGGCAGATATCTGTTATTCCGTAGCAACACAGTCTTAATAACTCTCATATCAATAATGGAGGTAAATCTAGTTTGAACATACCATCTGCAGAACCAAATTTTTAGCAGTATGAAGGATAGGTTGTGTTTATGTGGATATGGAAACCTTATTGTTAAGGCAAGAATATTTTGAAGGCAATCTCTAGAACAATATTATTAGTAAAGTATTGAGTCATTTATTAGTCTTTGCTTCATAATGAACTCTGCTTCCAAAACCTAGAGCAAAACCTCAGTAAGTGTGATTGTATTTTGAACAGGAAAATTTAGCCAATTTATTAAATAAGTAAAAATCATGGAAGTATAAAATATTCAACCATATCTTTGTGCAGGAGACATAGTCTACTGTCATCGCTTTCCAAATCCTTGCTCTTTGATTCACTGTCATTTTTGCAGTTCTGTGTTACAAGAATTTCAGATTTGTGTGATAGAGGTCTTAAATCCAAAGATTAACAATCTTTTTATTCTGACTCCACAGAGAAATTGTAAGAACTTCCCTAAGTATTGACATTTTCAGTTTTCTTGAGAGGGCAATGAAGACTTTTTCCTTCTTCCCTGAAGTTCCTTTCAGGTGTTCTGTTATACATTTGTCTTCAATTCTGTATGTCTGTGATGTGAGTTTAATAGTTGACTTTCCTTACATACTTCCACTCTTAGCTGAATGCTTTACACTTATCTTTTTATTTCAGCACCAATAGTGTATGTCATAAATATTTAACTTAAAAAGTGAAATTGTTTGTGCCAGTGAAGCATTTCAATTATTCCATGTGCAGAAAGTCTTCTGCAGAATGTTATGATTTGAAGGGGATACACTGTTGGGGCATTCGAGATGATGCTAAATGTGTGTGCACTACAACCCTATTTTTGGAAATTTAAACAAAAATATTTTATTTTAAAAAAATTATTTAAAAAATTTAAACAAAAAGTTTCTCTCAATTCTGTGCCTTTTATACATTTTCTTAGCTTCTTGACACTGATGGTGTTTGAGGTTTTGGCAGAGAGACATCTACTTTAACATCTTGACTGTGCAAGGATTTGTAGAGATTTTTCTAAGATACAGTGTGTAAAACCAGAAGTAATTCACTGATACGATTTACAAGTGCACTGGGGCTCCCTAATCCTATTGAATTCATGTCATCTCAGATGCCTTGACATATTTTAATTCTTGTAAATTTCATGTTTCTCTAATTACCTTTTAAAATATAAGGTATTAAAAACCTGACAAGCGTCTTCTAGAAAGGGAGTGAAAGAACATGGAATTAAACACAAATTTCCTGGATTCCAGATTATGCATAAATGAAAAGCAATTCTTTTCCTTAGTTCTAGCAGAGCTGTTTACAAAAAAAAACCCCTATTAAAATTGTTCGATCACTCTTCAAAAATGGTCTTCAAATATTTTAATTATATATTTTAGGGCAATTTTGTTAACAATTACATATTATGGTTTTTTTCTGAAATCTTCCTGGATGTCTATTAATTATGTGATAGAAACATTTCAGCTAGAAACCTCTTAAATGCCAAAAATATACACTTGGTATTCAATTTGGTATTAATTTAACATTGAGCAACTCACTCTCACACACACATTGTGTGTACAGCATGTTAAAGACCCTATTTTCTGTCTACCCATTTTGGAAGTCAGGCTCACACAGAGACTGTCCAGCTTTGATCAAATGCCTACCTATCCAAGAGAACTAATGTTCAGCCAGTATCCACTACAAATAACAGAGAATTTCCTCGGGAGCAAGCATTCCTCATAATGTCAAAAGGTCAAACACTGCTCTCACTTACGTTGACTTTACTAGTTGAATGCATATAAAGGATGAATAGAGTTGCTAAGAGCAGAGTTTGGCTATGGGACTGCACATCTGAAAATGCGCAGTGTCAGCTGTTTTAGTTGTGGCAACAGGGTAAGAAGCATTGCCATGCATACACTACATGAGGAAGCTTTGCTAATTACTTCCAGAAGTGTGACTCTTGTATGAATCAAGTCTCAGTTGTGACTAGTAGAAAATATAAATATTTCTTTTTTTTCCCAGTGCTCTGTTTTAGGCCCACTGTGCAATCTCAAGTTGCTTTTGATATACTGTCAAGATGTGTGAAAATTTAAAACATAATCTTCCACAGGAAAACTTCTATGCTGTCAAATAGGCTCCATCACTTCATCTGCTTTCCTGTCATGTGAGGAGGGAGCTTTTATTGGTTTAGTCTGTCTTTCAGGGAGCAAAGGATACCTTTCCTGTAAACAATAAAAATGCAAAACTTCCTTGTTTCCATATGCTGAGTCTCTTCCTCAGCGCGCTGCTTGTAGAAGGTATGCCAGTCGTGCTTTTGATGCAACCCTGTCCAATTTATAATATGCACCTTTCAAAGTCTCTTTGAGAGATTAATTTATATAAAGCTGAAATATCTTTACATTTCCCCTCCCCTTTCTTTACGTTTACCCTCCAGAGGGTAAAGGGAAACTCATGCACTTTGATATCAGACTTATGAGCTAAGTATATCTAATATTTATTAATTCTTTAGCTATACAAAAAGTAAGCTATAGACCTGAGGTTAATAAAAGACTTCTGATTCAAGAAAGAGTCAGGTTGACCTTGGCAGTGCCATTAATCATGAGTAGAGCTCAAACAGATTGTATAGCACTGCAGAGACTTTGGAAGGAGAATATAAGGATATATGCAGTTTGGGGGCCATAAACCATTGTCTTACAAAATGTCTATGCCTTAGATCATCAGAAAAAGTTACATAAAATAGTTTTGCAAGAGATCTTCCAAGGCATAATGCCTTGTGCACGTCTGAACTTCTGCCATCTGCACAGCTGCATCTAGGCATGGGTATGTACATAAAGAGTGGACAAATGTGCTGGTTTATATTTTTATTCTGCCTCTGTTTAAATTTTGTCAAGATCAAAATTAATAAAGTGTCCAACCTCAAAAGGTTTTCTAAAATGTTTGCTGTGGGTGTGGCAGTGAAATACAGTGATATGCTGAACTGTAGCAGATGATCAATGGAAAAATGACTATATTTATAATATATATGCATATGATGCCTACACAGTAACAATCTAATTGCAAAGAAAAGTGGTGTGGAGTTCTTTACATGTACTTCTTTAGTGATACTTACAAGGGAAAAGGTGTCTTGGTACTAAAAATACAATAATAGTTTTTAAAAACCCTTTCCACTTTTACATTGTAACAATAGTCTCATTTCAAAAGAAGAGGGAGAGCCAAGGGAAATTTCCTTCACATAAAGGAATATCTGCTTTCATCTTTTTATTATTTTGGAAAAATGTCATAATTTGTATGAACATTTTAAATATTCATTGATATATGCTCTTTTCCTTTTTAATTTGGGCTTTACATCTTCAGAGTGAGCAACAGCATTTCAAATTAAAATTTTCAGTGAAACTTTGGAAGAGGAAATGTGATGTCTTGACATACTGTTTTCTTTAAAAAAAAAAGACAACAAACATAACCCCCAAACACAATGTACACAACACCCTCCTCCCCCATAGTTCTAGTCATTAGATACTCCAGGAAGTGATCTCCATTTTTTTCTAAAAGAAGTCAGCATGTTGCTATTGCTTCTTGTCTTAGAGTTCGTGTCTGATTTACCATTCAGTTTTGTAACACCATCACAGCAGACAGTTTACCACTTAAATGATAAAAGTTTCAATAGGCACTTTAGTGGAATTACGAAAAAGCTACCACTCTTCCACCGTGATGCCAGAAAGCTACCTTCTTTCTAAGTCAGGTCAGTAAACTGCACCTTGTAGGCCTGAGCTTGTCTCAGTGTAATTCCAGAGTAACAAAATAACAACAACGAAAACCTGTGTATGTTACGGGATTTATCATTCTTTCGCAAATCAAACCAAAACTGACGGTATGAGAAATGTTGTAACTTGCTGGAAACAATTGCTGTCTTTTATAATCAAAGTAATTGTGTCCTATATAAAGCTTCGGTTTATCTTTTAAATTTCTTGTTGGTTTGCTTTTCTTTCTATTTCACTGTTGTGGTTGTACTTAAGTGACTTTGTCAGGGTTATAACTTTCTTCTTCTCCAAACATGTCTGCCAAGATCTTAAAGCGAGGTCCCCAGTCACTCAGATAGTCATAATCCTGATCTGCCTCTGTAGTGAGGGAGTCTATAGAGCTGAGAGACTCTGCTACAGATCCGTTTCCTTCATAAGCATAGGTTGCCAAGGAGTCATAAGGGGGAGCAGATGGATCTACATCATTTTCCTGCAGCCTGTGATTAATGAAATCT
This sequence comes from Corvus kubaryi, assembly GCF_017639235.1. NCBI lineage: Eukaryota > Metazoa > Chordata > Aves > Passeriformes > Corvidae > Corvus > Corvus kubaryi. The sequence goes on along the minus strand of NW_024582056.1, from coordinate 5,067,700 downwards.
CTTATGTCTGTGTTATCTTCCGCTGGTGGTCTGTGGCGCGGAAAACGCAAGGTGTCTGGTTTTATGTCCCTGCGTATTTTGTTATCTTCAATCACTTTGGGATTCCTCAGGGCACCTATGTCAAAAGCCTGGGTGTCCTCTTCTCCACCTCCTTCATCATCATAATGGATAACATTATCTCTGATGTCTTCTTTAGAGGTCATCAGGGTGTCCTTTTTCTTCTGCCTCCGTAGTGCTACATACAGGACCACAATGACTGTAATGAGAGACAACTGAAGTTAAGACATGCACAGAAATAATTTAATACTCTGATGACACATCGTTATATCTTTCTTTGAAAGCCACAGGCAATCAAAGGGACTTTTGTCCTTAGAAAAGAGCAGCGCTTAGCAGTGCTCAAGCCAATGAAAAATCATTTGCTTTTTGATATATGAGTCTAACTTTCCTAAGTGCTTGCTGTACTGCTGAAGAAAGTACCAAATAATTTTCCTGCTGGTTTGCTTTGCAAACAAATAGAATTCAACAGGACTTCAGGTTTTTAGTTGAGAGAGATACAGATGTGATTTTTTTTTTTAAATGTCTTCCATAGCAAAATAGAGAAAAGAACCCTAAATTTACACTTTGAAGACAAGAATAAAACCCTAAACCAAAAAACCAACCCACAAAGTATTAAAGAAAAAAAAATAAATTGGAATTTTGAATAATAAATAACTCAAACAATTTTGAATTTGGAATTTTTGAAATACAGAAAAAATAACCCTACTAAAGCTTTTTATACAATGTACTTTGGCCTCTTCAGGGATCTGCTTCGAAAAATCACATGTTATAAGGTTCTGGAGAGAAGAGGGGTCCAGGAGAGCTGGTTGATTTTCAAGTATCACCTCCTCCAAACTCAATAGTGGTCCAACCTGAGGAGCAGGAAATCAAGAAAAGGCAGCAGGTGGCCTGCACTGATGAATAAGAAGCTCTTGACTAAACTCAGCTGTAAAAAAAGAGGCATCTAAGAATTGAAAGCAGAGAGGTGAGCCAGGAGGAATATACAGTGACAGTCTGAACACGCAGGAATGTGGTTAGGAAAGACAAAGCACCTGTGGTGCTGTCTCAAAAGGGACATGAAGGGCAGCAAGATGGGCTTGTACAAGACAGAAAAAAAAGGTAGAAAGGTAGAGTAAATGTGTGCCCACTGCTGAATGGGGCAGAGGAACTGTTGCCAAGTGACATGGAAAAAGCCAACCTAGTCAGCAGCTTCTTTGCCTCTGTCTTTTTTTGGTAAAGTTGTCCTTCAGTAATTCCAGGTCTCTGAGACAAGAGGGTAAGTCTGGAACACGCAAGAATTATTCTTGGTGGAAGAGGATCAGGTTAGGGGATGCTTAAACAAACTGGACACACAAGTACATGTGATATGGTGAGATACACCATGAATGATGAGGAAGGTGGCTGCTATCATTGTGAGGCTATTTGTGATAATTTTTGAAAGGTCATGGGAACTCGGAGAGGTTTCTGAGGACTGGAGCAAGTCTCACTCCTATCTTCAAGTAGGGCAAGAAGAATGAGCTAGGGAACTACCAACTAGTCAGTCTCACCTTGATTCTGAGGGAAGTGATGGAGAAAATAATTCTGGAAACTAAGAAGGGGCAGAAGACTAGCAGGCATGGATTTATGAAGATGAAATTGTGCTTAACTCGCTTGATAGCCTTCTACAAAGAGGTGAGTGGTTAATGAAGGCAGAAAGTGCATTAATTTTATCTTAACTTTAGCAAAGCTTTTGATGTTAACTTTCATAACAATCTTCTCAGAAAACCTGAAAAAGTGTGGACTATACAAGCAGATGGTGAGGTACATTGCAAAGCTGCCAAACTGCCAGACTGTAAAGGTTGTGAGTGACATTTCAAAGGCCAGATGGAAGCCAGTCACTAAAAAAGTACCACAGGATTTGATACTGGGACTACTTTTGTTTAATATTTTCATAAATGGCCTGAATTGTGGGATTGAGAGCACCCTCAGCAAGTGTTCAGGCAATAAAGAAGAGCAGTTGTGCCACCATTTAAAGGGATCTCATCAGGCTGAGGGAGTGGGACAGAAGGAGCTCCATGATATTCAACAAACAGAAATTCCAAGTCCCACACATGGAGAGGAGTAACTGCACGCTGTGGATGCTGTTGGCCAACTGACCAGAAAGCAGCTTGATAGATGAGGCCTTGCGATCCTGGTGGGCAACAAGTTCGCCATGAGCCATCAATGTACCATTGTGTCAAGGAAAATCAACAGCATTGGGGCTGCATAGGAGAGCATTGTTAGCAGTTCTAGTGAGAGGATCATTGCTGCTCAGCTCTGCTTATGCACACTTGGACTGCTGGGCCCAGTTCTGGGCTCCTCATTACAAGACAAACATGGACTCCCTGGAGTAAGTCCAATGTAATGTAGAGCCACAAAGAAGACTAAGGGATTGGAACATCTGCCGCACAAGGACAGGCTAAGAGGGCCAGGTCCATTCATTCTGGAGAAGAGAAGGCTTGGGGGATCTTATCAATGTGAATAAATACCTGATGGATGGAAGTAAAGATAGAGCCAGGCTTTTCTGAAGGGTGTCCTATCATAGGACAAGAGGCAATGGGCACAAATTGAAATGCAGTAAATTCCATTAAAATGTAAGGAAAAAAGCTTCTTTATCACCAGGATGTCAAGCAGTGAAACATGTTGCCCAGAGAAGTTGTGGGGTATCCATCCTGCTCTAACTGGAATTGTGGCAAAGGAGACAGCATTCTTCTTGCTTAAAAAAAAAAAAACGGATGTAAGTTATTTTAGATTTTTTGGTTTTGTTTTAAATTCTTCAGAATGAGTGCATTCATAATATTAACTGCTACTCCATGACAAGTGTGGCCATTTGCCATTCTTGTTCTGATTTGAAAAAAAAAAAATTCTTACAAAATAATTTTTTGACACAAAGCAGAAATCCTGACTTTTATCCACTTTTACTCAGAAGCTATTTATGTAACCTTGAGTCTTAGTAATTTACTTAAGTGGCAACTGTATCATCTAGATGCAAAGAGGCATCCACATGTTATATTCTGTGTCAGGAGCTGGTTTTGGATATGCATTAGACCATCATGGGATCTTGGAAGCCTACTAGTATGGAAAAGAGGCATAGGCCAGCATTTGTAAGACTCAGTGTGATTTCTGCAGCCCATATTGTGCATGTATAAGCTATAAAGCTGTTTTTATTTCATTAGCAGTTGATAAGCCTATATTACATATAAGATGCACATGGGTATTGACTGCTGTGGATATGCTGTAAATAAGGCAGTATTTAAATATAAGGTAGAACAGATAACAATGCCACCTTATGAAATCCATGTCTGCCTGAAATAAAAAATCTTCCCGTGAAGCTTTATTTGGATATGGCCAGTAACAATCTGCATTACAATTATTTTCTCCTCTTTCATTTCTTCATTCTCCTTTTGCTCAAGTGGCCATGAAGAATTAAATAAAGGCTCTTAATATGTCCTTACTGCTGTTACTGTCAATAGGACTTATTACCTTAGTAATAATCTAAAAATTTAATCTTTCAAGAAAGATATTTAAAACTATTTCAGAGAAAAAAACTATGATTTGAGTTCCACTGGTTCTCTTCATGCAATAAGAGATATTGCATAGATTGGGAGATTCATGGTCATGGTCAGTGCTTTGGGATATTTTTCTAGAAGTAAACTGCCACACATTTTCAATGGCTTTTGTTAAACACTAGGTGAAGCTAGTGAATAATCAGAATAATGCACTTTGCAGGGTTTCATGAGAACTAACCTAGAAGTATAACAATACACAACAAGATTGCAATCAGTGCTCCTGTGCTGAGGCCAACTGGTAAGAAGATTGCTTCCACATTGCAGGACTGGATGGTGCCATCAGAATCACATCTGCAAACACGGATAGTCAAAGTGCTTGTGCTGCTCTGGACAGGGTAACTGCTGTCTTCTATTACTACTGGAAGGAAGTACAGCTCTTGCTGCCTTCTGCTGTAGCCATTTCTCCTGGTTTCAATCCCAGCTGTGTTGTCTGTAAAACATGACAGTCATTAGCAGATTTTTATTGTGTACTTCATTTCATATTGTAGCTTGTATCACCTGTATTTCATATTTCTGTTATTTCATATTTGAAACTTGGTGAACGACATGCATTATGTAATTGCCTTGCTTTGTCATTACAGAAGGCATTGTATTCTGACTGGTACCGTTATTTTTTGCAGAGCCTTAAACAATATTCCTTTTCTTGTAAACTTGTTTTGAAACAAAACAAAGCTGGTTGTTGAAAATAAAAAAAAAAAAAGCTGGTTTTAAACCAGCTGAAATTTCAAAGAAGATAATAATAATTTTAAAAACCCAAACAAAACATTACAAGTATAATTCAGAAGGCTTTTCAGTTTTTCTTTTCTCCTTATCTCCTTACATTCTAAGCCTGTGGTCCAAAGGATTTTGATTGCATATGGATTTAGGATCATGTCTCTATCAACTAATTAATTTCCTTAAAAATTCAAATTAATATAGCTGGAAAATGTGCTATTACTTTAGCTTTCCTTCCCCATTAAAAATAACTAGAGAAATGAGCTGAGTACTTGAAAATCAGTACAGTTTCCATCAATTAGTCCACTTCTAGATTTTGTCATTTCTTCTGAGTTAGTTATTGCTGCTTTTCCTGAATCAAAGTAGCAAGGGAATGATGTAAAGATTAAAAGAATTACATTAAAAGCAAAACCAAAATTAATTTAGCAGGGAATTAATAAGATGACAGAACTGAATGAAGGTGACTTGCTGTTGTTAGCATTTTTCCATCTCACCCATATTCTTTATTATATTTTTTAGGAGATGTCACGCAATGGCTTTCATGCCTTAGAGTTTTGTTACTAGGTAGAGGAATTAAGGGCTCTGAATTTCACACTCAAATACTGGTATGGAGTTCTGATTAAGGAAAATAAGAAGGAACCCTAAATATCCAAAATTATGTATGTTATGATTAGACACCAGCGAGAAGGTGCATGACTAAAAACATGCTTCAGACACCTCCTTTTTATCAAACTCAAACGTGGACAGGTCAAGTTCAGTTACACTTAGTTTTGAAAAGCAAAAATGTCTCAAAATAGTTTTCATCAAACCAGCTTCCATTTTCAGCTTTTTCTTTCTCTCTATGATTAATCACCTGCACTATATAAAAAGTCTAAGAACTAATTTGAAGACATTTAGTTTAATCTTTTTTTCTATTATTTTTCCATATTTCAATGATTAGAATTATTTATATTCTTTTACTTTTTTCTTCTAATTGCAATGCTAAAGATCACTTTAATAGCTTACAATGCAACTAAATGACTTTCCATCCTCTTTGAGAAGAATCAATAAGATCAACCTCTTAACTCCTTGATTTTGAACAATTTTGTTGCTTTTTTATGAACCCATTCAATTACTCGAAATTCTTTTGAGAATATGAACACAGGCAGGTGTTTGAACTCTACACAGACAAGCCTGGAGAAGCTAAGATAGCTTCTGGTTCTTCAGTCTGTTGGCAATAAATTAATTTATAGGATATGCATGAGAAAAGGAAATTCTGTCTCTTACATGAGGAATGGAGTGTACTCCACATGGAGGCTGCCCTGTAGAGAGCAGAGGCCAGCAGAGCAGAAAGATGGAGATCTGCAGTCCCTTTGGAAGCACTCCAGCTCTGCCAGGGCATCACTTTTATTAACATGGTAAATTGGTCTCAGTACTACTGAAAGGCAACCTTGAACTTCTTGCTTGCTCCAGTCCTTGTTATGTTCTGAAGTATGGGGCCTGGGTTCCCTTGAGTGCACCACAATTATGTTACACCTGCTGAAGTATCAGACCACCCATGATTTTTAGTTGTATAGAATAGCACGGGGATTAGGGCTTTTTGATGTATTTAAAAATGTTAAATGGCACCTTTGCTTGTAAAAGCATTAATTGTAGCACAGTGAACAGCACTGTGTCCTCAAAAAAGAGAAAACATTCCTTTCACAAAGTACCTGCTTGTTACTAACATAATTGCTAACTTAAAAGAAAATGGTACTTGTTTTTAAAAGGTTTCTGGAGTGATAATAAGGTTGTTTTATTATACCTCTAAATTGTTCAGAGAGCAGAACTTCCTCCACATTTTTGGCCTACAAAAGGCAAAAGATACTGAAAAAGAGGTTTTTGTTTGGGCAGATTTTTTTCTAAAATCACTGATAATGAAAAAAGGTTTTTATGATGTTTTTTTTGTTCCTTACATTGTAACAAATAGCATACTTTTTCCTTTTTTTTTCTTTTTTTTTCTAAGTGTTAAGAAATGCTTTTAAAAGTGTGTATCTTGGCCATTTCCACTTTTTATCAGAATATTGCACTTGTTTCTATACAGTCATGAAGCTTCATTAACAGATTACTGAGATCCAAAGTCATCTCAGTGTCAACACTACTAGTTTAAACAGGGAAATTTAATTATCTAATAATATTTGAACAATTTCCTCACCACACTCATATGCTAAGCACACTTTACAAAAGCTGTAATTACTGTATGGATTTATTAAGTTTAGATTCCTTTGATTAATAAAATCTGTTAAAACTACCTGAGAAGACTTCTATTTAAAGCAAAATTTTGTAATTATTTAAAAAAAAAATCTTGGTGAAGTTAAAGGAGATTTTAGGAAACAGATGGGAAAAAAGAAATTAAAGCTCCTACTTTAAAGAAATCTTTACCAAAAAAACCAAAGGTATTTAGAAATACATGGTGTTCATGTTCTAAGACTATGTAATTGTGAAGATATTACCCATATGGGCCTTGAAATATCTTCCAGAGACAAGTAACGCCCTAACCTTCCAAGAACAGATGTAAGAGAACTTGAATCTGTTGTAAAGTTGACCTTCATATTTATTGAGCTGTCTGTCTCAAGAAAATTGAATTCCCTCTGATAAAATGCCCTCTGATCTACATAGTTTTGGTTTTTTTAAGATACTGTTATTCATGTCTGCAATATTATGAATTGTCTCATTATATACTCTATTTACAAATCCTTGAGTGAAATTCTTCTCTCATCTGTTCAATCTTTTTAACTTTAACAATCTATGACACACTAAGATAGAAGTCACCAGTAAGTTTGGGAATAAACCATTTTCATTGCATCAGTTTCACAGGAGAGCTATACAGAAAGAGAAAATAAGCACAGTTTATTTTTTCAAATTTATTTCTTCCTGAAGTTTCTTCAGGAATAATAGTTAGCTTATGTTGTTGACTTTAAGTTCCTATTACATAACCATATCAATAGTGTCAATGGTGCATGGCTTCAAAAATAATGTGGGCCATATATATAATTTTAAGTACATTTTTTAAAAGGGTAAATAAAAAGGCTTTTCCAATTTTATTTCAATTGGTGTATTATTCATTTCTAGCACTTTTAAGGGTTTGGATCACTTAATTCTCAAGAAAGGAACCTTTACCTCACAATCGAGGTAATCTCAAATTTAAATTGAAAACAGCAATTAAAAAATTAAGAACTATATACTTTTTTTTTTAATAGTGATACTTATAACTTGCACATCTGAAAGTTTTTGAACTTTGTTGGATGTTCTTGGGTGTTCTTTCTTTGAAGTGTAATTTAAATCCTTTTATATTAAAAGTTTATCACAGTTATTTAAAGATCCTCTAATAGCTGAAATACTTCTTTTTCTCTTATTTGATTACAGTAGTTGTTACAGTGGTGAAAATTTATGGCAGTTTATTATGTTTTAGCTGTGTCTGTTCACAAGACTACATCCTTGAAGATGCTTACAGTAGGAAAAAAGATTGATTTTTTTTTTTGTCTTGGTTTGTTCTTTGCCATCTAACAAAAGAGGTCAAGTTAATAAGGAAAAAAAAAGGTATTCAGTTATTTCAAAAATTTGAAGAAAAATCAGGGATGTCAATTGTATAAATCTCCAAATTATTAAGGGTGTTGTACTTCAGCAGCACTGTCCATATTTAGAACTCACTCTTCTGCAGGACTATACATCCTCAAGAAAGCACAGTATCTGGGTACTTAGAAAATGGTTAGCAAAATCATAGTATTTAAACAAGACAGCAATAGTGCCTTGTTTAAAGGTATACCTGCATTGGCATATGGATTCTTCCTGAGATACTGAATGATAAAAGGAATAAAATAAAACAGGTAGCAGTGTTTTTGAAGGCCTGTAGGGAAATCTCAGCCTTTGGTGTTCTGACAATTCCTGCCCCTAAAAATAAGAAAAGGTGCAAGACCTGAATTTATATTAATATAGGTCCCAGAGAGTTTAGCAATTAGAAATGTCAAATAGAAAAGTTAGGTCTGTAGACACAACTGTAATTCAAAGTAAATATATTTGTCATTGTAACCACAGTCTGCTGCTCTGAAAGAGAGATATGGGTAACCAACTTACTTCTGTAGTCATGGACTGTGAAATTTGGTTTGTTGGAAGCCTCAGATGACAGTTTGAAGGAAAACCTTTGCCCAGCTGGTGACAAATCTTTGTCTGCTGCAGTGATGGTCTGTATCACCTGAAACCAGATTAATTCTGAAGTCAGTTCACTTGTAGAAGTGCAAAGTGAACACCAAATGAACCTATTGAAAGTGAAATCCTGCTGGATAACTGCCATTCCCTTAATACACTGGGCAGTAGAGGCAAGAAGTCTGAATTCTATAAGCACCAGAGAAATCAGAAGGTCTTGCTTTGACACATCTGATGAAAATCAGAAAGATTTACCCTATATTCATGGTATTTAATATTTATTGCTTGAATTAAAATGCTAGTGATTTCTATCAGTTGAATATTTCTGCAGAATACTGACCATGATGTCATTTTAAACCCAGAAATTTCTACTGCTTTAAATAGTAAGGAAAGAAAAAACAAAAGAGCAAGCATTACAAACTTGAAATACCTGTCCTGGCTTGGCATTCTCACATACAGATGTCTCATATGGAACTGAAATTTCAGGAGGAAACTCGTTGACATCCAGAACATTTATTATAACATTGACTTTGCTGGTTAATAGTGGATTACCTATAAATAATTTCAGAAGAAAAGCATTATATTTGTTGTCATCACCAGTCTCCAAAAGCTGTCATAAACTTGTGATCTCAGTACTGTGACTCCCAAAAGCCCTTGACTTCCATTTATTTCTGATTTGAACTAAGAAGAAAACAGAATCAAGCTTATCAATTTCTACCAGACTTTGATCCATTACTCTTCATGGGTTAAAGAATCAATTAGTGTGATTATCAGAGCATAAAAAGAAAAAAAAGTGAAGTTGTACCTGTTATTAAAGATGCAAACTTTTCTCAGATCACTTTTCAATAAGCCTGTGGAAAACACTTCCAATGATTAAAACTGAATTATGTTTTCCACAACTAAATGCAGAAAATCAATATTTATTTCCTAGTCATTGTTTGCATCTTCAAGATATTAAGGAGGCAAGCAGAGCATACCAATTTAGAAGATGGAGAAAGCAAGACAGAAAGATATGAAAGAAAAAAATCTTGCTGAAGGCCAGCCAGAGTGAGTGTTAAATTTAGCAGTGAAACATGCACAACTAGCATTCAAGTATTTGGCCATGTTGTAAAAGGTATTTCCTTAACTGCAAAAGAGTTTGCAGGCAGCAAATACTTTTGTGCAAAAGAAGTGTTCAACAACAGTATATATCATGTTTCTTTCCGCTGTCCATCCTCTACAGATAATCTTCATCAGTCACTAGATGCATTTTAAAAACAAGTTTATTTGCAAATGCAAAGTCTGACAAAAACAGAGACACTATTCCAACACAAAGCAGACAATATTATCTTTTACTTTATGCTGAAACCTCCTGCAAGATAACAAATACATGAAAAATAGTATAGTTTGTGAGTCAGAAGTATAATTATTTTTATCATTTTTCACTTAAGATGAGTGGCAGAAACAGTTAACCACTCAAGAAATCTATGCTATAAATCAGGCTGGTTTAGGAATGACAACATGGGGGCATGTTTAAGTACAAGAGGGCTTGTTTTGAATCCTCAGGAATAAATCATAGAATCACAGAATGCCTTGGGTGGGAAGGAACTTTAAAGATCATCAAGTTCCAAGCCCTCTGCCACATGCAGAGACACCTTCCACTAGACCAGATTGCTCGAAGCCCCTTCCAACTTGGCCTTGAACACTTCCAGGGATTGAGCACCCACAATTCCTCTGGGCAACCCATTCCAGTGCCACAGCACCCTGACTGTAACGAATTTCTTCCTCATATCCAATCCAAATCTACTCTCTTTCAGTTTGAAGCCATCCCTCTTTGTCTTGTCACTACATGCTGCTGTCAAAAGGTCAGCTTTCTCATAGGCTCCCTTCAGGTACTGGAAGGCCACAGTTAGGTCATCCCAGAGTGTTCTCTTCTCTAGGCTGCACAAGCCCAATTCTCTCAGCCTGTCTTCAGAGGAGACATGCTTCAGCCCTCTGATCATCTTCATGGCCCTCAATGGACCCTTCAAATATTTGCATTAGGCACTTGCTTTGCAGTTCGTGTAATCCTTGGCATTTCTTTTGTTTATAACTAACACAGCAAGGGACAAAGTCTCTTCATGTTGTCCCTGTAAAAAATTTGCATGATTTCTTCCTTATTCTTAGGAACTACTAAATGCAGTAGTAGTTTCAGGAGTCCTCTGTCAAAACCAAAGGTTTCCCCAATGATTTCCTAGTTACACAGGGCTAGCTGCAAGAATAACTTCATTTCACCTATTTTCAAGTAGTAGATAAACTGACCATGCTATAAACACAGATTGGAATTTAGAAGAACACAAAAATTCACTACCAAAACCACATATTTTTAGTCCCTACCTATGAATATATTTATTTAATAGAGAACGTATATAATAACATCTCTGAATCCTTGTTCATTTCCAATTCAGCATCATCCCTACTTGCAGAATGTCTCTGTGGAGGAAGGCATTGTGCAGTAGCAATGAAGACACTGTGTGGTCTAGCAACTAGGATTTAGGCACTGATTCTTTAGATGCCTGAAGAGCTGGAAGAAATCTAGATCACTTGTTCACAGTTGCATTGGTTCCTTTTTATAAAAGGAAACAAAAATACTAAGAAGTTATTTTATTCTGTAGAGGGCAGGACCTTTATAGAGAGATCAGAAAATCCTTGAACAGGTCAAGTTCACACAGCTACTGGGAGAAACAATCTGACTTAAAACCTAGCAGTACTCAACGGAAAGGACACATCAACTCACATGGAGTAACTCAGGTTTTGCTTTAGTTTTGCTTTTTTTTCCTGTCTGTGTTTATTTTAAGATACAACACTGAGTAACAGGGGTTCATATGAGACATTCTTCAAGCACATTAGTAGTTAATGCATCACCACCAAAGTACAGGCATATGCGTTCATTTCCTTTTAGAAATATGTTCACTATGCCTTTCAATAAAACAATGAATGTATTCAAAATTTATGCAGCATGTACATGGAAATAGCCTATTTTGATAATTTCTGTTAGACACAATAGTTTCTTTAAGAAGTCTTTTAGATCCTATTTTTGTGAAGTATGTTATATAAATGACATTTTTCTGCTTTTTGAAACAGTTTATGTAGTATGTGGTTTATATTTTTTAAATGAACAAAAAGATTTGATAGTTTGCCCCTCCTCAAAATCACAACAGGATAGCATGCTCTGGAAATATACATGAATACAAGTATACTTATGATTTATTTCTCACAGATGGTCTGTGATTTTTTCTCTGAGGTTATTTGAAAGATATATTAGAGGACAAAATCTTCTCTTCCTAAGTATTTCAGCCAAGTAGAATTTTACCTTGCATAAATGGTCTGGAAAAGTCAAATATGAAAGTAAACAGAATTACCAAAGCCTAAGATGGACCTATTTCAGGTTTTCATTTTGTCTATGTGATTGTCTTTCTGCTTTGCACTGACATCAGCTTAACTACTTGTGTATAGAAATGAAGAATGCAAGAAGATCGTGTACAGCTTTGAATTGATAAATAGTAACAAAGACCTGTAATACTTGATGTGAACAAGCATGAAGAATTGCATTTAAAATACTACTTTGCCGGCTTGACCTCCATTTTCTTTGGTTTTTGGTTGCTGTTTCTCTTAAAATCAAGTCTTTTGGAACCCTGTGAACACAATGGTGACATACATGCTGCTATCAGTGAGTGAGTCACTAAAAACCTCTGCTTATGTCTTTTAAACCCAGTTTACATAAATGAGAAGACTAACTGGTTAAATCATGAACATAGGAATTAAGAAGCTGATTTCATGTTTCAGTTCTGCCTGTAAGATATAGGAAAATTAATTAATTTCATTAACTTTATTTCATCAACTTAATTAATTAGTTCACTTCATCTTCCCTTGTTCTTGTCTGTAAAACAGTGACCATCCTGCTTCCTTTTTTTGCTTGATTACCATAGTTTGTTAACATCTTAATGGTTCAAAGATATTACAGCAGTAGAAAGCATAAAACATTCTTTGAATAGTGAGCTTGTGAAAACCCAAGATACCTGAGAAAATAGATGCTGACTATTGAGGAGAACTGATGATTCCTTAATCCTAGTTATGGTATGCAAGAGAAGATTAACTCCATTTTGAGATTTAAGGTGAGTTTTCTTTAACATTCTCAAAATTTGGGCCTAGACATAGGTGAGTTGGGAAGATGATTTGAACAGGAAGGATTATTATTTTTTTCTTACCCTTAACTTATGCTTTGAGGACGGGAAAGCAGAAATAAGATCTTACGCATTTTATCTAGCTCGTCTTTTGTCGGATGGAAAAGCCACTTCCATACCAGCTAATTAGGCAGCTCATGGAGGAACCTTTTGAACACTGGACTGGTTTTTTTATGCCATTATTCTCTTTTTTTATGCCATTATGCTCTTGGCACAGTTTTGGCCTGGGGCAATAACTGGTTGTGGAAAATTCACATGTATGTGCTGAGAATTAGCAAGGGCAAGGGACTACTCTTGAAATGAACACGAGCCGTGCTTAATATATTGGTTTGGATAGGTTATGTGGCATCAAAAATGTTCAGAAACAGCAGCCATGAAGGCTACTAGGGTGTTGATTTATTTTAAGAATTAAAAAACAAAACAACAAACTACAATGAAATATAGTCAGGTAATGAAGAGAAGTACAGACTAGTTGGGAAGTGAAACGGGGGAAAACAGTCTGAAACATCACCCACCTGCTCATGCGTTTTGTTCTATGTAAAACCCAAACTTTATTTCTATGAATGGGTTAGGGATGTTCTGCATTCAGCTTCCTTCATACCTGTCTTATCATGAGCATGTCTGCAGGACTATCATCCACCTCCTGCTTAAAAACATGTCCATTTAGGGACAATTCAAGAAAAAATAGTTTACAGAATGACGATTAGGATGTGCCTAAAAAGTGTGGGAGGGGTTGTTGTTGTTATTCTCTCACACTGAGAAAACTAAATTTTAGCAATAAAGTTTTTAAATAACATAATCTGGCTGCTACTAGTTATGAGTCTACTTATTTATTCTTATTTTATAAGGATATATTATATATATATCCTTATAGAGAGATAAGGTCACCAGGAAGTGAAAATACTTCAATAACAATATTGTTTGTCCTATGCTGAAGAAATTTTGTGCAGCTAATTTTAACACTGGGCTGCCTTCCTTACCTAGTCATGTATATGTCAAGGCACTGCTCAGTGTGTTTGTTCCGTGATAAGGGATGACAATTTCAGTTTCTATGTCAGCACTGGACAGCAATTTTTTGTATCAATAATTCTTCAAATAGAGCAATTTCCCCTCAGTCTTTTTCTTCAAATGCTGGGTTTTTTTCTTTCTCTCTAACCATTATTTTTTGGTTTTGTGCAGTGTGTCATCCCTCAATCCTCAGCCTTTATTTCTATGCTCTTGGTCAGACAACAGCACATAATGTTTTGACAGTTACTACACCTCAAATCCTCCCAAATTTTGCCAGTTACTGGTATAATAAAGACGTGGCAATTGTTGTTAATGCTATAGATAATGGTCAATGTATAAATATTTTGGGGTATGCTGCAATGAATCACAGATATATTTTAGGTGCAGATTCTTAACATGGCAATTGATAAAATTGGGGATTTCAAAATATATACTACTTGCTACAGCTCTGCTTAAATATGGTACTCATATATATATGTGCACAGACAAATAAACTTCAGGGTAGACATCTTTAATTACCCTTGGGAATAATAAACAGATTTAAATCAAGTCTAATAAAACTGCTTCCTTGCTGCAGGAAAAGAATTCACAAATCCCAAATGTCCTTTGTCCACCACTAAGTCGAAATAGTTAAGCTTTACTGAAACATAGACCATGATGAGACCTTCTTTCTGCATCTACTTGCCTTTCAGTTTATCTGGAAAAAAATTACAGTTCTGCTGGATTTTCTCTGAATATACACCTGCATATGTATCTCCATGAGCTCAATCACTTCTGACAGTTTAGGCTTCTCTGTTAGTGTATGTCTTTTCCAATCTATGGATAAAATTCAAGTGTTCAGCTGGTGTTCTCTTTATATTTTCAGGTTCCAAGGGGTGAACCTGTGGTTCTTTTTGAGATAACTACAAGTGAGAATTTTTTTTTTTTTTTAATCTGAAAGAATATATACCTTCTCTGTTTCCCAAATCTCCCTCTTCCTGTTAGTAGCATGTATTAACTTTTGAAGACTCAGCCAAGAAATACATTTAGGAAAACCTGTTCTTTGTTACAGAAATTTGAATTTTCTGACACATAAACAACATAGAAAGAATAAGAAATACAGCAGGATCCTCTTCCACAGCCTGTTGATGTCAACAGAAAGAATTCTTTGGTCTTTGCACAACTGCTAAGTGACCAAAAAGACTTGTATTCAAAGGGTGAGATATACCTATGAGAGTTACAGTTTGACAAGACCATGAATGCGAAATGCCACACAGACAGACAGCAATGAAGCAAGTTGCTGGTACCTAATAGAGTGGAAGAAGGGACTTCTTATGAAAAAAAGGCTATGCAGAAGACATAAAGACAAGAAATTAAATTATTCCACTGCAAATCACACAGGAAAAGAAAAGAAGGTGTTAGGCATAAAATTTTGGGCAAACACAAGAGCAGAGACGCAGCACAGAGATTAGTTCATTTAGGGCATTAAATCCCAACTTAATTTTAATGCACTTTTTATCTGAGTATCAAATGACTCTTTAAATTTTTCTGCCTTCAAAAAGCACAATAAAAAACCTGTTATTTGACTAACCTAATTCCTTATGAAGTGAATTACAAAATCAGAAATCAGAACGGGAAAGCATCCATACAGCTCCTCATGTTCTCCATGCTGACAAAATGGTTTTCAGCTTCTGAGGGAACTGTTCTTACATGAGGTCTGCTAGCAAAACCTTACTATACAGGGCTGATGGAACATCACACTTATCCTCACAATGAGTCTGGGAAAATTATTTTTATTGAACCTTCTTAAATAAACTCTTGGCAATTCAAGCAGTCTTCACATTATATTTATACCTGAGCATTACATTCTGAGAAAAATACCACATTAGCATATTAATTTAGTTTGTGTCATACTTACTAACTTTACTTGCAATTATAGAGAAATTGTATTGTGCTATGCTTTCTCTGTCCAGTAATTCATTAGTAGCAATGGTTCCTTCAGTAGCATCTATTGTAAAGTAGCTGTCCACATCATTCTTCCAATCGATGAAGTATCTGTATGTGAAAAATATTAAAGAAAGTAGATGCAAATGTGCAAAGATTACTCATTTATCATAGCAGCAGTGTAGCTGCCTCA
Source organism: Corvus kubaryi (assembly GCF_017639235.1). Lineage (NCBI taxonomy): Eukaryota > Metazoa > Chordata > Aves > Passeriformes > Corvidae > Corvus > Corvus kubaryi. Next base: position 5,051,876 of record NW_024582056.1, on the reverse strand, counting down.
AGTTTTGTTATTTTTCTCTTCACAGCTATTACCATCCTTGCAGGAAGAAGACAATAAAGAATGATTTGTTTATTTCTTTTTTTGCCAAGTGGGAGTGCTCTGGGGGAAATGGGATATAATAAAAGATTTAGTACTTCTGGTGTTCAGATTATTTGAAAACCTTGAAGTCCCAAGAAGCTGATGCACATCTTCTGTGACCCTGATTACTTATACCAGCCACTTTGGAAAGCACAACATAGGCTTAGAGGGAAAAAGAGAAAAGGTATGTGAAATAGGGTATGTGATGTATGAATGGTGATGAAGAGTGTGCCAGGTCCGGACTCTTTACATCCATTTGTAACTGCAGTGGGCTGGACTAGCCTCGCTGGCTCTCAAAAAGGTGTCCTAAAGGATTTTGGCAGAGTAGCAGCAAGGGAGATGGAGAAGAGTATGCTTATTACTACACATATATAGGATCAATAAAGAGCACTTTACCTTTGTGAAGAATAGGCTCTGTACCTGTGAGGAACAGGGAAAAAACAATTGTTTTGGGTTTTTTTGTTTTGTTTTGTTTTCCTGAGCCTTTATTTGTCAAGAAGTATGAACATAGGAGAGATTTAAAACTAGAAATGTCTACTTATTTCTTATTTTTCTTTAGCGAGAAATATAAAGTGAAAGTGTACTTGTAAACATAGCTGCTTAAAAGCAATGTGATAACTATCCCAAACCCATTTCCCTTAAATGCTAATTAATTTGAAAGTCTATATTCACATTTGATGCTACTGTTTGTAGTCACAACAGAACAATATTCTTTCTTATGCAATTGCCGCCAGCTACTAATTTCCTTTTCATTGTTAGTCTCTTCATACCTTGATAGTGTTTCTCAAAAACTAGGCAGGATGAAATTGAGAAAGCCTTTCATGAGCAGTAGGTAATAAGAACAAAATGGCACTCAACAAGTACATTTAGAAGATCATAAAACCTAGAGAACCACTCCTATGACACCTCATTTCATGTAAACCAGTGAGAATAAGAATAAAAGCTGCTATTTCTGTCTCTAATTAGAGTTATTTATGTATTTAATATATAGGGAATGGAATGATAAACACTATGTTTACTCCCGTAGAAGGAAGCAATGGTAGAAAGGGGTATATGTCATATTCCCAGAGAAAATATTTCTGCTTGGTGCTAAGAATGCCAATACCTCTGGTAAGACTTGAAGAGTAAAAAAGCCACAAATAAGGTGATGTGCTTGTTTTGAGACATTTTGTTCAATCAAAATCACAACAAAATTTCTATCTGTAGATGAAATAGGTTATTTCATCAATTGACAGGCATCATTACCAGTTTACAGCTTTAATTGAAAAGCCTCAGAAATGGCTTGCTAAAGGCAGCATGTATCTTTTTACACAGTTGAGCAGGCACATTTTCTTGAATATGATATTATTGTCTACCAATATTTGTAATTTCAATCTCTTTGTTCAAAATTTGCTTGACATTAAAATTATGAAAAATATATAAGCCATTTATTAGAAATATCATTACCCTGAGATACTCTCTCAGGAGCAGCAAAATTACTCTGTCAGGCTTTGCATGTTTAATAAATTTTAATTTCTTTCAAAATTAAATACACAGCAACCCACAAATAAATGAGTTCAAAGTATAAGAAAGTAACTTGGCTTTTATTTCCCCTTAGGAAGATTAACTTTGCCTGAGTACCCTGCATAGCACAGTATGAACCAGGGAGGAAAGTACAGGCCTTAATTCAAAGCACAGTGTAGGTGATGGCCTCCTTCACCAGGAGGCCTTGAAACTACAGAAAACATATTAAGTATGACCACTGTTGTGTTTGAAGTGAAGTTCAAGCATGAATATTTGTAGGATTAGAGTCTGATTGTCTGGAAGCATTCACACAGGTGATTAACTTCATGAACAGCCCCAGTAAAAAAACTTCATGCCCATTCCTAAACATAAGCATCAACAGGATCAAGGTTCACAGTAAGCACTGCAAGACTGGCACTGCTCCTGCTGACACTTATGGCAGAATTCCTCGTGCCTTCTGTGGAAATGGGAATTGAACAGTTTGATAAAAACAGAACTGTGTCAGTTCTTCCAAATTCATTGCCTTCACCTTCGCTGTGTTCACAGTGTGAAAATTACTATGCCATCACCTTAGAATTGTTAGTACTTTTATTTATTTATTTTACTTTTGGCATTATCTTTAAAGACATCCCTTCCTTCTCTCTCCATGTGCTGCACCTAAGCGTAAATTAGGCATGTAAAAGACTGTTGTTTCAGCTCCTCTCATTTTAAGAATTTACATATTCAGTTAGACTAGAGAAGGGAGAGGTATAGAAGGAATTATTGGAGATGTATCTCCTAAAACATATAAATTTACAGGAAAAGATGCAAACAAGCATCCATTCTTCCTCCTTTGATTGGTTCTCCATGTAGAGTACCCAAGAAAACATACCTAGAAGAAAATCCTCTTACAGGAAGGTCTTCTGGACCCAGAATTGCACCCAGATACTTCAGTAAGTCTATAAAGCTTAAGAAAATAGTGAATGGGACCCCATCTATCTGGTCTTGAAATGGAATTTTTTGTGACATCCCAAGGGGAAGTTACTTTTGGCAAAGTCCCTAAGAAAACATAGTTTCCTTTTCTAGGAAAAAAACACTCTTTCACACACTGATGCGCAGTGTGAGATTTTTTGTAAATAGGACAGCAACAGCTAATCTTTTTCTAAGGCCAACAGCATAGCGTGAGCTCTGTCCTTAATGTGGAAAAAATGCTTTGAAGAAGAGAAGAAATGGGAAAAATGTCGCTAACCAGAAAAATTGGTAACTTTCCAGAGATAAATCCAGATATCTGCGACATAAAGCCTGACATTTCTTGTTAGATTGGGATACACAGAGGAACACTGTCAAAATACTGGTATTAGGACAGCTGTCTAAATCTTCCAGTCATGGTCTAGCAGTTTGGAACAACTGAGGTTGGTTTATTTGACTTCTCAGAGTGCCTGCAAGCCAGACCATGGATAAGTGCACTCATCCTAAGAGGCATTTCCCTCCTTGAAAAGTTAGGGAGAACTTACTTGTTGACATAGGACAAAGCAGTATTATTTTTCAGAAGCCCCTGAACAGGCCTGCCTGGCAGCTCTCAGCACAAGACATTGATATAGTTCATATTTACTTCCAGGGAAGAAATTTTGACTTATATGTCTCCCTGAATATTCTTCCCAGCAGAGAAGCGTATTCCATATTATATTATTCTTGAAGGCAGGGAGAGTGTGGAAGTATATATCTTTGCTAACATTGTCTGAGTTTTCTTAAGAAAACTGCTTTTTAGCTGCATTTGCACACCATGTAGGATAGAAGAGACAGAATGGAAATATTTTTTTTATAAAATTATAAGATTCAGGCCTGTAAGACTCACCCAGAGTCCACACTGGCTTCTTAGGAGCTCCAAGAATTATGGACATTCACCCTGGCTAGACGGTGAGGCTGCGTGTCCCTCATGAGCTCTCACAGAACAGTCTCATGGTAGAGGGCTCATCTGCTTGCAAAGAGAGGAGGACAACAAGGGTGGAGTGCTATTGAATACATGAGTGACAGCAGGTCATCCTTGTGAGGATAACAGGAACTCTGAGCCATCGAGCAGACAACTGTAGTTGCTTCAGACTGTTATACCATGAATAAAAGAACTGGACAGCTGTCCTGTGCTTCTGGAGAAACCTGTGTGACAACATGCTCAGAAGGGATGGGATGTGGCAGGATGCTAAGGAGGCTGTGAAGCTTAGGACTTGGGAATTATTTTTGGTCTTAAGAACGTGGAGGGGAAGACTTCTCCTGTCTATCACAGGAAACACTGTCTTGACAGCAGTGGGGGTTCATCATCACCAAAAGTTTATAAACCCTGTCCAAGTCTTTCTTTGTTGTTCCGTCCTGATATTGACAGCAGCAGTGACACAATGCAACAAACAGAGGAATCATATCAGAGCATGCAACAACTTACACCATATTTACCATCTTCTTTTTTTTTCTTTTTTTTTCTTTTTTTTTTGGTTGATGCTTAAACAGAACACAAGGTATGCATCTGTGTGCCAATGCATTGGCCCTTAGTGGGGATTTCACCAGCTGTTCCCAGCACTCTCAGATCATCTTCTGAAGAGGATGTCATAAACACAGAGAAAGTAAAGCTTGTAGGGTATCAAGAGGTACCAGAAAAATTTCAGTTGCACAATGTTGATATGGTGAAAGCTGAGTCATATCTAAGTGCTCTCTTGTGTACTCCTAGTCCAGAGGCACCCCAGTGTTAAGTGCTGACAGCTGCATCCCTCCGTGTCTCAGACAAGCTACTTTGACATCATTTTAGGCTGAAAGGTCTGAAAGTCTTAAAAAAATTGGGCAGACTCACACTTTGCCCGTAAACACCCATACCTCCTAAAAACCAAGAATGCAAGCAGGAACAGTCTTGTGTAGCTCTGCCATCTCACTGCTGGTGAGAGACATGAGGGGATTTATGAATCTGGAGAAAAAATATTTGTTTCCAGAAGTTTTCTTTCTGATACCAGACCTGAAGGATGAAAAGATGGAGCCCTTGGTAACATGGCTAAACTCTGAATATCTGAAAAGGACTATGCAGTTCTTAAACCTTGTTCTTGATATGATGGTGTAATTTAAGCCAGGAAATGAGCAAGGTAAGACATATAAAAGTGTGTGTTTTAGAGGAAGAGAAGACTGCTTTAAAGCTACACTGTGAGGATTAAGGCCAAATGCCAGAAGTAAAACTCAAGGATTAATCTTAAAGAGTGCTGAAACAGGCAATAGATAAGCTGCAGTGATGGTAAACATAAGAAGGGCTCTGACCTGCCCAAACTGCTGAAAGTAGCAGCAAAGACCAGTTTGTATAGCAAGCAGGGAAAGGAAACATGGATCATGTCCCTATAGATGCTGTTATGCTGAAGGTACTCAGTCCAAACTTACTCCTGCAGCAACAGAATGCATACAGAAAAACTCTGAAGGAGTAAAGCTCATTATTCAATTGGAATTGGCATGAAAATGAAAAAGAATCATAAAATGCAGTGAGCATTAACACATTTGACATCTAATCACTGGCTTTACCTATTGTTTTATTGTAAAATAAATAGTGATCAGTAGTTGCAACCCTAAAAAGTTGCCCCCTAAAAGAAGAAAACAAAACAAAAGTAATAGAGAGGGGGACATTCCTTCAATTTTAATTTTTAATAGAGTTGTCCCACATCACCCGTTGTATTCCAGCATAAATGTTCTCACCTGTATTTGAAATGCTATTGTGAAGTTGTACCTTAAGCCCAGCCTGATGGTGAATCTAAGAAAACAAAAATCATAAATTTTCTGTGTACAATCTGAATGATTTGGCTCTCAATCCAACTTTAGAAAGCACGTTATTACTTTGACTAAAATTTGTCAAACCAAGAACTGGAATAAACCTTTTTTTTATATAATAAAATTCTTGATGTAATAGGATAAAAAGAAGTATTATTTCTAAGAGAAAGTATGCTCTCAACTATGCTTTTCCACATTACTTTTTCCAGCTTCAAGTATTTACTTAATACCTTTCCCTGTACTGAATCAAATTGGAAAGAGGAAAAATCCTCCCTTTCTGTATTATCTTGAAGGGCTGTGCTCTCCTTAAGTCTAAACTCACTTCAGTTGGGTTGCCAGTCCCTTCTGATCTCCCCTAAGAACTTTATCCTTGCCCAGTCACTGTGGAATGCCCCTGTGGATGGTCAGTGGTGGGAGGAGGAGGTGCCTGCAGCCCTCAGAGACTGTGTCTGTCACCCTGAAGACATTTGAGGCAATGTTTGTGATGCAAGTCTCAATTTCAGCAACTCAATCAACTGAAGTAAAGGCAGCTTTCTCAGTCCAAGCTGAATTATTGCTGTATTTTGGTGTTTGAATTTGGTTTAATATTATTCACTTGGAAGGTTTAAGACTGACTTCTCTGAGTGAATTGCTATTGGAAGTAGTTCTGTTGATATGGAGAAAATGAGCAATATGTATTATTTGTAATATTTGCAAATTAGCTACTTTTGACTATGAACCTTAAATGATTACGGGAATAAAAGAATTTACAGAAAACCAGACTTTTTCTGCTTTGAATGAGAAAGATCATGGGAAGAAATGGGAACAATAAGGTAAAGTTAAAGCTTATGTTCCAAGGATAATTATCCTGGTAATTTCTCTCCTCTAAGTGAAGATCATACAAAATATCAGATCTATTGGCCAAGATCTTCAGAGCTAAGACTAGCTAAGACTTCAGAATATATAGGCTTAAGTAATTCCTCTTTTTCTTTTTAAATTACTTGGGATCTCATTGCAAGGAGTATCCTCAAGATAAAAAAAGGCAGTGGCAATATAAAATCAGCACAACCAAAATTAGGCATTTGAAGGTTAATGGCTTCTGATCATTGTGCTTTTGTGCTCAATAAACATTTCCTCAAAAATTCCTATTTTTTTTTTTTAATTTGAGAGGGAGAAATAACCTGGTGATAGAGGAGCTTTACAAAAATACCTCAACTTGTCTCAACTCACACTTTGCTGATGTAAAGCACATTGCTTACTCTAGTACCTAGTGACTTGGAACAGTGACTTTTTTTAAGAAAAAGTATTGCAAAGAAAGGTAATGGATGAAATAACAATTTTCTGTAATGTGATAGATCACTATTTGTGTATGTGACCTTAAACTGTATAACTGCATTCACTTTAAGTTTTATTTAAATATTAAACTGCAGGTAAATGAAAGTCAAGAGCTCATGAAAACTTGGGATATTTAAATAACACCCATCATATCAGAAATAGTAAGCATTAGCCTAAAAACATTAGGAACATGAAAACCAAGAGAATTCAATTGGGTTTTGTGATCAGTTAAGATTTTTTGTAATTCCAATACATATATAATTAAATAAATGAAAGAAGCATTAAAGCAGGAGTGGCAAAAGGAGTAAGGGACTGCGAGAATACAAATGAGATTCTAGGTGTGACGAGACTGAAAGCCCAAAGAAATTTTCATTAGCAGAATAATCATGTGCTGTGGCTTGAAATTATTGGACCTCTGCATATAACTGGATGTTGAGAATATGACACTTCTAAAACAGAATTTTGTCCTGGGCATCATGTCATGAGATAAATATCAAAAAATTAGAGGAAGCTTACAGAAAAGCAAGAGAAACTGTCTTGGGTCTAGGAATTCCAAGTTGTAAGGAAAGATTAAAAGAACATATGCTTAGCTTGGATAAGAGATGAGAAAAGGGAGACAGGATAATGGCCTGCAGATAACTGAAGGGCTTCAACAGCAAAAAGGGAGGGTAGGATTTTTTCAACACAGAGAAGTGAAGGAGCAGAACTCAGAAAGGAAACTTTATGTTTTGTAGCAAAATCCTTCTGTCAGTGATGTACATTATGCTGCACACCGGAGGAATGACACGAGTGCTGTCGTTGCTACTAAGAAGACAAAGTGGGTAATGCAACAGAGACTGTGCAGTAAAGGAAATTTCTAGAAAGGTAGAATGAATAATTCTCATAGTCTTTGTAATGGTAAATTCTGCTAAATAGGAAACGGTGTAATAGTACCAATCATACTCATGATAAGGTGCAGTTCCAAACATTTTAAAATGAAACAATGGGTTTTGGGTCTTTTTAAGATTGCCATTATTAAAACAAAGGAAAACAGAAAAATCACTCCTACAATGAGGAACAAGAAATTCAGAGGTCAAGTCAAGCCTGAAAGAAATGAAAAACTTAGAGAATGCAATGTGTTGAACGGTAGAAGCTACATGTCCTCCAAAATCATATCCTGCCACTAAAATTTCCTTCCTGCAATTCTAAATCCATTCACTGAGTTATCATTGTGTAAAACTCAAACAAATCTTATCACCATATTTACATGTATAAATGTAACTGTAAGTCAGAACTTTATTGCTCTTCTCAAAGGTAAGTGCTAAACTCTTGTGTTGATTACTGGAAGTATCTTCCATTCCAGTTAACACTGAGGAGTGACTTCCATGATTTCGCTGAAGGTGCAATCAAGAATTTTTGAAATGAGTTGCCAGTCTAAAAATATTGACTCAAATACTCCAGCATAAGGTTTTCCAATTGCTGAGCAATTCTTTTATTGCAAAAAAAGGGTACAAAAGTACATGGCTCCCTGCTCTCAGAGTCCCAGCCACCCATGGAACAAAGTGTTTCTGGAGGAGTCAGATGTTCTGTGTGAGCTGCTGCATCATAAGGGCACAGAGACTCATCAGCTGCAAGAAGTTTTCAGCACAGTCTGCCAGGCATTTGTCCACTTCAGCAAGTTTCTCAACAATGAAAGATTTCTGCTTGTCGCTGTAACCCATGCATGCCTAAAGAAGTCATTAAGCTAAAACAGGTATAAATAAATGCAACTTTTTTTTTTTTTTCCTGTGCTACGTGATAGAGTCATCTGAGTTATTTAGGACTAAACAGGATTGTTAACTTTCCAGTCTTTCTCAGGGCTACAGCAGTTGAATCAGTGTTATATTAATTTAGTTTCTTTTCCATATGTTCTTTTGACTTAAATATTATCGTGGGCTCTCTGTCTTGTGTTCTTTTATTAACTTGAAAATGTTGTCTCAAACAATTTACAGGAGCAGAAATGCTAAAGAATCTTTTTTCTCGTTTGTGCAGCATGGTAATATGAAATAAAGTCTAAGGTACTACTTGCTCAACAGTAGCAGACAGGTTTTGCATATCATTCATGTTGTCCAGTGCTAATACAAGCACAATAATTTTGAAGTGCCCTTTACACTGCACAACCCAACAGCTATTGTGCTGCAAGCATACACACTATTTTATATGTGAAATATTAGATGCTTAAAAAAATAAAAGTACTTGTTATTGAATAAACTCTGTTAATATAAAATTGTCTAAGAAATACATTTCTTAGTATACTGAAAATAGATAGGACTTCTCTTGTGGAGAACTCCCAGTTTTAATACCTTGAGTTTAATATTATGATGTTCTGCTTGATGGAAGTAAATGCAATCAAACTTACCTATTGTCACATAAAAATATCATCTGCTATATTCATACTAAGAATTACTTGAAAAATCTAATGCTAATAGTAGCAAAATAACATTTGAAGTTTTGTTGTAAAGTTTGCCTGTCATTAACCAAAAAATGTAAAGGATGTTCCTAGGTGGCAGATGCTGTTCCACTAGGTTGTGGGGGTTTTTTTTGTTTATGTGTTTTAAATAATTTATTAAACCATGTCCCTTAATGGCAGCAGAAACTTTTTGTATCTTTGCTGAATATCTTCAGAACACGGCTGAGGCATTAGAGATCAAAGCAAAGGAAACTGGTCTGCTGTCAGATTGTATCCCTTTGGTAATCTCATGGATATCAGGTAGATCCCAGAAGAGCTCCACCCATGCCAATACATAATAATCTCAAATACATTGGTTTTGTTGGGGATTTTTAGGGCGAATACTAGAAATGGAGGGTAAACAACAACAAACAAGCAAACAATAAAAAACCCTCAATGGACAAAACCCAGTCCTATCTGAAGTTTGAAAAGGAACCAGCACTGCCATTCATTACTATCTAACTATTTCCATGAAATCTTAACATGACATTTCTCCAAACTGCCCAGTCAGACACAGTCACAGAAGGGCTTCTGCTGCTCTTCCAGGTTAAGTAGTTTTCTCCTATCCTGACATCCCTCCCTGCTTTGAATCTGCATTATCCTGTAGTTCTCCCAAATGCAATTTCCTTTTCAAATGAAAAGGGACAGTTTGTAAAAATGTAGCTTGGTCTCAGCTGCTTTGGGACCTAACCAGTGTCACACATAGGTCACTGCTCAGTTGTACTTGCAAAACTCATGTCAAAAACCACCTAAAGTGTAATGCTAAGTTTGTATAATAAAATGCAACCAAAAATGAGCAGCCAATGTGGTTGATCTAACTAGCTCTAAGTGCCTTTACTGTCATATAATAACACACAACCAACAGGGGGAGCATAGTTAGAAAGGTCTTATGGCATTGCTTTGTTCCAAGGTATCAAAAACTAGAGATGCCTGTGAGGATGATGCTATAGAAGTGCCAGAATTGCCTTTATACCACATCACACTTGACACATCTAAAAAAATACACCCCCAAGTTTACTAACATACCAAAATATTTCTGTCAGTTTTACTATGATTTTTCTTTCAGCATTTCACACAAGTAGCCATATTTCTGCATGATTTTGTAGAGAATTTCAAATGCACTTAACACTGATGTAAAGCTTTTGTAATAGCCCAGGCTGAGTGCTTTTGAAGATCCCACTGAGGTAATGCATCTACTGTTTTAGGAAGGATAGTTTTGCATTAGTTAAAATATTTTGGCTCAAAAAGCAGAGAATTCCGGGATTATTTTGACAAAAACCCAAATAAATTGTTGTCTCTCTACCCTCTTCCAAAGGAGTTCAGCACTGCAATTTCTCAGAGTGCAGTCCTGTGAGCTGTACTTCAGCCTTCCCAAAATGGGTGTTGTCTTTACCACCCAGCAGGTAGTGATGCTTAAGAGAAGGACAAAGGAATTGCTACACCTTGGGACAAGGTATCAATGCTTCTTGTCAGTGCTCCATGCCTATCATTTGCATGCCTTTCCTGTAACACTTGATCTCCCACAAGAAAAAAGTTTGGGCCTTTGGCATACTGCTTGACTGGGTTTACAGTCCTTTGTACATGCCTCCCTACTTCTGTGATTTTAATCAGGAGGTTGAAGGTTTAGTGATATTAGAAGTCAGTAGCTTACCTGGTCTGAAATGAGTAGTATCAGTGCAAATAAATTATACTTTGCTCCTTTGGAGAAAATCAACCATTATGCCAAATTAATTGACAGGAAAGCAGTAGCTGCAGACAGCCAAACTAATGATGGGTCGGAGTCAAGCAAGGGAAGCTGTTAAACTTTTCATAAGCTTTATAAATCTTACATAAGAATTTTAGTAAAACATGCCAGGTAATATAGGAATTAAAATGTGCTGCAGTTCAGTTATCAGGCCTTTCAAACTGCCAATTCTTCCTGTCTACAACTTCCCATGATTTCTCCTCCCTCTGCCTTTAAAGGTTTTATTCATTTTCTTATCTGACACTTCAGTCAGCTCTACTGTCTGCTCTGCATTTCTCATTACCAGCTGAGTATCTTATCAAAAGCTGTTGTCATTTGGAAAATGCATTGTTTTTGTTCAGTCTCAACATCATTTTTGCTGCTTCATTGAGCAGGCAGAACTGCAAGACAGCCAGGCAGAGGGAAAACTTTGTCCTACAGTTTAATTAAGTCTCAGTTTTTGGACTGTGAGCAGCAGTAGAAGGCATGTTGGACTTAACACCATCACTCCCGGCTTAGCAGTCAATACTGCTATGATAGGAAAGCAGCAGAGCACTTTCTCTACCAGCACCACACACTATAGGCCCTGAACACCATTTCATCCTGGTTTTGAAAGGTGTACATTTGCCCTTTGCCCTGTCTGTTCTTTCCCCCTTCATCCAGCCCATAGCAGGAAGAACCTGCCACCTGCATTCCCCAAGGCACCCAAGTACCAGAGGGCACATCTCACCCTTGGTGAAAAGACAGTAGGGCTCCTGCTTTGCTGGTTTTAGGTGGGGAAAGAGCATGCTGGGATGGGTGTCTGGGTGTCTGTGAGTATCTCTACTAATGGGCAGAGTGAGAATAGAAAGATGGAGCAAGTAAATCTGAGAGGATGCCTCAATCCTGAAGAAAGATGAGAGGGGGGAAAGCAGATGCTATGACTCCATTAGACAGTCAGCCTCAGTAGAAGCCTAAACGTTACTTTGCATTTGGATGCATCTGACCTAAACCCCAAAGGGTAAGAAAGAGATGCTTCCTGAGCTGCTGTTCCGATGCCTGGCTTGGAATGTTTTGTCTTCTGATAAAGTGCTAAGGCATTAAATACCTAAATACTATAAAGGAGAGCTGGCCTACTGGCATATATTCAATAGGAATAATCTTTGATTGTTTTCTTTTGCATTGTGTAAATATGTAAATATTAGCTCTGCTCTATATCTTTTGGAACCAAAATCTGAACAAATGTCTTTTTATCCATTTAAAAAGATGAAGTAAAATGCTGATGCTGAGACAATCAAAGGAAAAGGAAATAAAGTAATCATGCTGACTCTAGAGAAAACTGCAGTGCACAGTAAAAAATTTATTGCTTGCTTAGATCATCAGTTGGGACTCACTTGGTTTGTCAGCTGGATCTGCAAGAGGAAACAGTGAAGTCAAGAATTGGAGGCTTCATTGTGCTGCTTTGAAGCTGATTTGGTGAAATGTTTATAAAAAAAGAGATTATTCAGAACAGCTCTGATGCTGCAGAGCTGCTGCATTTTTGTCTTTTCTTTCTCCTCCCCAAGCCTCTGATGTATCAAGGAATGCAGAATCTGCAGAGGTCTGTATATGTATACATCACCTTTTCGAAGGTTTTATGAATTTCATGAGGGCACCAGGCAAAAGTTGCTGTATAATTTGCATGCTGATACTCTGACCTGAGCATCAGGTGCCTATCTGAGCTGAATTTCTGTGCTGTGTTTCCTTCACACTATTTTCAGATTTATTTTCTAAAATAATCTGCTGTTATAGATCTGTATACTTACTATTTCAATGAATGCTGACAGCAGTTTTTTAGCCATCATAGATTCCCTGCCTTTATTTTCCACAGGTTCTATTCCAGCTTATTAAAGATGGATGCCACAGAATCATAAAAAGGTGGAAGTTGGCAGGTACCTCTAGAGGTCATTTGGTCCAAACCCTCCATTTAAGCAGGGACACCTAGAGCCGTTCACCCAGGACCAACTCCAAATGGTTTTTTTTAATATCTCCACAGAGAGATACTCCACCACCTCCCTGGGCAATCTGTGCCAGTGCTTGGTCAACCTCACAGCAAGAAGTGTTTTCTGTTCCTGATATCCAGAGGAAACCTGTTTCAGTTTGTGCCCACTGCCTCTTGTCCTCCCCCTGGACACCACTGGGAAGAAGCTGTCTCCATCCTCTTTGCACCCTCCCTTCAGGTGCTCCTATGGGCACTAAGTGCATTTATCTTCTCTTCCCTGGACTGAACATTTCCAGCTCTCTCAGCCTTTCCTCATAGAAAGAATACTTCAGTTCCTTCATCATTTTCACAGCCCTTTGCTGGACTCCCTCCAGTATGTCCATATCTTTCCTGTAATGAGAAGCCCAGAATTAAGACACAGTAGAAGTAGAAATATCTGAGATCTGTTTGTGTCTACAGTCAGAATATGACTGAAACTTCCAAACACAGAGATTCCAAAAAATGTAAAACTCTCAAAAACCCTGTTATTTAAACTTTATTAACAAGCCTGAAAGCAAAAACCAAACAAACAAGCAAAGTGCAAAATATGTAAGAAAATCTGTATGCAATAACTTTTTAAACATAATAATAAACTTGAGTACTTTAGGACCGGAAAGTATAGTCAATACTTACAAAGAGATCTAAAGGATAAATTCAGAATGAAAGGACTTGGAATCTGACTAGATTGCGATGGTAGTTATCCTTGTGGAAAGGGATGAAAGACCTTAAATGAAAATATTGGGAAGCTTATTTATTATTCTATACTAGTGAGATAGCTTCAGGATCATCTTGGTGTACCAAAGTGCAGATTACCAACTAACACGTTTCCCTGTAGCACGTAGGTTTTCCTTAGACATAGTTTTAAATCCTGAGCCCTCATAATCCTCTGTCAAGCCCTGAGAGGTTCACCGATTGAGGTGATATGATAATGGCTGCAGCCATTAAAACTCTGTTTTAACCTCACAATTGCTTTCCAGAATCCCTGAGAAACTCATTGCTGGAGAAATCTGGAATAAGAGTTCTTGATGAAAAATCATGAGGACTATTGTTTGAGGCAAAAGTACAGTGTGTGCCTCTGGGATGAGAACGGGCTTTGTAAAATCGCATCACCAGGTGGTACAAGTGCTGTGAAATAAACTAGAAATTATTATGAACTATTATGATCATATTGTTCTTTCCCTTCACTTTGGCTACTTAGCTGTTCTCAATTAATTTAAAAGCTTTCCTTGCCAGGTTGTTCTTTGCCTTGGATCTGAATGCATAATTCTTGATTTTCAGCATCCACTTCCTTCACAAACAGGCCGTTCACTGAGAGCCGTAGTCCATAAACTTCTTGGGTCTATACATCTATTTCAGTTCAATCTCCTGACTGACATTTTATAGCATAATATGACTGCATATGCCAGCTGAAGATCACTTGCTGTTTTTCACAAGCTTCAGTAACTTGATAAATTACTGGCTGTAAATAAAGGTTACTAGCCTCTCTCAGTTTTAGACTTTGTTTCCAGTTGCTTTTGACTTGCTGGACTTAGGAAATAATATTTCATGTTTCAAGTGCATCCAGGAGTTGATCTAGGAAAATTTATGCATGTCAAATGCATCCCACTAGTCCTTTATTTGGGAAGGTCTGATTTTTCTCTAGCACAGTCTTTCTGACTTGTGCCAGAAAGTACTTACCTTTGCTCCATGTTCCTGCCAGTCTTGAGAAAACCCACACAGATCAAAATGTCATTCTACATGTGTCCCAAAATTGCAAAGAAGGATTTTTAATGCACGACTCTCTCTGTTTCCAGTGAACCTGCTGCAGCATCACAGAGGGCTAATGAGTGACTACAATTACCTTCCCCCCTGATCGTGTGTGATTGCTTCAGCCTTAAGTATATAGATTTAAGATTAAGACAAATTCACACCTTTTTCGTTATTTCTCCTTGTAGTATCTCCAAGCCTATTACTGAATCAAGGTACCACAGACTCTGAATTGATTCAACTGAGCCACTTGCCAGCTGAGCTGTGATAACTGTCTGTGTGCATCTAATCCATTCCAAGTGTAAAATAAATTGTATTAATTTAAACTACCATGAAGGGGACTAGCATAATAATTTGTTACATCTTGTTTCATGGTAAAGGTAAAGCAGAGACTGTAACTCTGCTGTGACTGCTAGAAAACAGCTCCTTTTGAAGGACAATTTATACACAGAATAGGAAAGCTTTTTCTGCCTTCTGTTTGAAGAGAAGTCACTTTTCTGTCCAGTCCCTTAAAACCAACCAGTCACTGAGGAGGAAGACAAGTCATTCAAACCTAGAGAATGGCAGAGCAGTACATGGGATCATAGGGGAAAAGCTTACAGGAAAAGGTTGGTGGAGTAGAAGATGTGATTTCCTTGAGGTCATGAAGACAAAGTTTAGGAGCCACAAAACAGAGGACAGACAAGAAGTCAAAAGAGGGGAGAAGTGGGAGCTGGAAGTAGGAGTTCATTGCTCTATATCATATCCAGCATGGCTGGAAGGTAGGTAGATGGGGATCTTGGTGCTCACTGAGCCAAATGAGAATGGAAAGGAGAGGATGGTGAAAAAAGAGCAGATGTGTCTGCCAAATATACACCTTGGGATTCTGAGAAAATGTTGGATAGGAACCCAGTTTCTGTAGTTTTTGAAAGAAGATAAAGTAACTGGAACGAAGAGAAAAAAATGCATCAAGACACTGAGATCAAAAAAGATGTCTGTCCTCAGCAGAAGAAAGGAAGAGGGTAGACTAGAACACCAATTAAGTTAATGCGAGATGGTTCAGGAGTAAAAAATATAGAAACCAGCTGTGGGAGGAAAAAAAGACTGTGGAATAGGAGACTACTCTTTGACAGAGCATAAGAGATATAAGAAAACATTGATCTGGCAGGAGGACAGAAAAAGATAGCAAGGCATCTGCAGCAGAAATTGAGTAGTTCTGCAGGGATTTGAATTGGATAGCTTGGATAAAATAGAACTTGGAATAGAGGTTTTAAAAGTGGGGTGTGTGACAGGGATTTCATAAAATGCAAGGGACAGAATATAGCTAAAATTGCAACAGAAACCTAGAGGAGGCAACAGAGCAAGAAGTGTGCAAAAACCGCCAGAGCAGCTAAAAAGAAACAAAAATTTCTGTGTCTCAACGTCTCTTATCTATACAAAACTGACTTGTTTCTCTCTAGCATGGTACCATACACAGAAAAATAGCTGTCACTTAATCTGTTACTAAATGAAGAGGCTTGAGGTGCTAGAACTAAATGTCTCAGACTTTCTACATATATATCCAACTGTAAGATATATTTTGATGTCACAGGGTGGGACTTTTCTTTTTGAAGAATAAGTAAATTCAAAAAATGTGGGCACAAAAAATCAGAAGAATTATGGGATCGAAAAGTCAAACCCTTACATACTTTAATTCATCTTGTTAGTGCTTGTACATGAAGATACGGTGTTCAAGGATTCAGGAAGAAACCTTGATTTTCTTGATCTTAACATGACAAAGTATTTTGCTGGAAAAACAGAACCTATTCATCAAAGTTTATGGACCATTGTGAAGTAGTTCAGAAAACAAATAAGGCTTTCCCTTTGGAAGCACGTGCAGGGAATACAGTCTTATCCCCAAGATACTGAGGGCAGGACTGACCTATGGCTAGTACACATGGCTTTTTACTTTATTATCACAGTTTCATGACTCTGGACTTGGTCAAGGCAATGCATGGCCCCCACAGCTTTCCTCCTTTGATTGGTTCTTTCAGTTCATAAGGCAAAACTCCTGAGTCAAGCAGAGAAGATCTGAAGAACAGTGTTGTGGCACAGAATATGAAACTCATTGTTAATTAGAGTCATGTCTAGGATTCACATCAGGGACAATAATCGTCTTATGCTTTATGCCAGAAGATCATCTCCATGGAAATCTGACAACTTCAGACGTGTCACTGCAAAGCTGTTGAACTTCTCGCACACTGTTAGACAGAGCTCACTAGGAATTCGGTCTTGCCCTCCATTTCTGCTTTCTTGTTATTTAGACAGCTCTCACTATAATATTCACGCTGTATGGACATATAAAACAGTGATTTTTAGGAAGTTCTGAAAACCCTTGTACCAGAAGTAAAAGGATCTTTACCAAAAACTTGAATAGTTACAAATTACATACATTGTAACACACTACAAGACAGCTGCTTTTTTTCCTCCTAGTCATCTTCAAACTGTAATAAACTAGAGGAGTCTGGGAAGAAAATGAGACCAGAGCTGTTTTTACAAGTGCTTTGGGATTTTTAATGGACAAAATGTACATAGGACTTCACCTTAACATGTAAGCTGAGCATTTCTTGAAGCACTAAGGATAAAATGGGAATAGACAAAAGAGATCACCTGAGACACATAAGCTCCAGATTTAACACAGTTTGAAAATTAGGTGCACTGGGGTAATGTTCCAAAACAGCTGCAAAGCCAGTCACCCTTGCAGGTGTTGGATACCTGCAGCTCCTTTTCTCCTTGTGTTTAATTTCCTGTTCATTACCCAATGCATGCTCTGTGCTCTTTTGCTCCAACATCTCTAGGAAATACCTGCCTACAAAACGAACCTTTTAAGACTCCTGACTTGTCCAAAAAATTTGATACCAGTAACAGAAGAAAAGAGAAAAATAATATAACACTCATCATTTTCAATGTCCTACAGCAAAATATTTTTCTTTAACAGCTGTATCCAGTTTTCATTCTTAGCTGTTATCTCCCCCTTCCTGATGTGCCTAACATAACAGACCTAAAATTTTTGTCTGATAACATGGATTTAGTTGCTGGAACTAATACTGTTTCCTTTCATGTGAGCTGTTCTAGCTAGCCTGGCTCTCTGGAGTTTTGCCTTCTGTTGCATACACTGCAGATTTTATCCCAGTCTTTATTGTTTGGCAGACTGTTGATTATTTTTTTTTTCTGTTATGGACTTCTTAATGGCAAAACCATTCCAGGAAAACATTTCAGAGAAAATGAATGAATTTGTAGAGAAACTACAACCAGTAGTTATAGTGTTACCCAGTACTACCCAGTAATTTGTATGGGCTGTGTCTTCAAAGAACATGACTTGCTTTTCCCCATTTGTTTAGAGGGCATATTTACTCAGAAGTTGTTTGGACTCCTTTCCAGCATGATGAAATTGATGAAGTTATTCTTTAGCTCTGTGAGATGATCTAGATTTTAAACAGCTAACAGAGCATGACTGGTCAAGATACAATTAGAACTTGCAAGCACATTCAACACTGTCAAATTAATTTTCACTTTTCTAACTTATGGTCTTGTTTTGTTTGTTTTCTTTTTTTTTTTTTTTCTTAGAGGTTATAAAACTTAGGGGATATTGAATACTAACACGTTGGTGTATTGGGTCTGGCTGAGATGAAATTCATTTTCCAATAGCAGACCTCACAGTGCTGTGCACTCCATTGGTACCTAGAAAGGCATTCCTAACATGCCAGTGTTTTGACTACAGCTGAACAACCCTGGCACAGCATTAGCTCTGTGTCTCCAACATTCCCCCCATCAAGGGGTTGGGGGTGGGCAAGATCCTGGGTGGGCAAGGTCCTGGGAGGGACACAACTGTGCCAGTTAAATTAACCAAAGGGATATTCCATGCCATACGATGTCAGCCCAGATATAAAAGCTAAGGAAAGGATGAGGAAGTGGAGGAATTTGACAGTGTTTGTCGTCTAGAGAAACCATTACGTATGTCGAAGCCCTCTTCCTGGGAAGTGACTAAACGTCGCTTGCTAATGGGAAGTAGAGAATAAACCCTTTTTTCCTCTTCACTTATGCATGCACGAAGTTTCATTTATGCTTTAGTAAACTGCCTTATCGAGTTGTTTTCCATCTTGTTTTCTCTCTCCCATTCAGCTGGGAAGGGGAGTGATAAGAGTGGCTTGGTGGGCATGTGGTGTCTGTCCAAGGTCAACACACCACTGTCCTTTTTGGCACCTGAACGGGGGCAAGAGAAAGGCAGTTATATCCATCTATCTATCTATCTATCTATCTATCTATTTATCTATCTATCTATCTATCTATCTATATTGAATGCTATAGTAATAGCAGTTATTGAGTAGCAAGCTCCTTTGCAGGACACGAGGTTTGTCAGCTGCACTGCTTATCTCCTTGTTCTGCTGAGTTTGGGAACATGTTAACACAAACAATGGCTCTGTGCTTTGCCCTTACATGACAGCCTGGTTATGTGGGGGAGAAAATATCTTCTGTGGGTGGTGAGGGAATACACCTCCCTCTCCCTGCCCAAGATTGATGTGAATGGGTTTATAATGCAGGCTCCCATGGTCATTGCTCATCCTTATTTAAGCTGCTTAATATTGTTAATAATAACTAATAAACTAATACTTTTGGCACACTATGGGATTTGTGGAATCTGGTGTCATCCTGGTGTTAGAGAAAACAAACTTTAAATATGGAGATATGGAAATGTGCCCTGAGGCATCCAGTTCCTGGGTGGCAGGGTGTGTGGAAGGATTTGGGCAGGTTCCTAGGGTGGTTATTACCTCCAGTTACCTGTGACTTTGCACCTGAACAGGTGACCAACACTGGCAAACTGACCCGTCAACTGAGGGAATGGTGCCTTGCCCACCCCAGAGAAAGCCAGCACCTTCTCTCCCTGTGCTGGAACCTGGCCTGTGCCTGCTGAGCCACTGTTCAGTACTCTCAGTGGGCTGTAGTTGAGGCAGGAACCAAATTGTATTTGAGGACACCATGGCTGAGACAGGGACACAAACCACAGCAATTACAGTACTCACACCAGTGGTGAAAACAAACAAATGGATAAGGCAAGCTAGAGGTCCATATCATTGATAGGAAAGGGAGGAAGAAGAAGGTGAAGGAGAAGACAAAGGAGAAGGAGAAGGAGAAATAGAATCAGGAGAGGAGAGGTCAGATGAAGAAGCTGGTCCTTCAACAAAGAAATTTGAAGAAGTGAGACAAATCAAACAAGAACCTGAAGTTACCCGTTCCTTGACCTCATCAGAGCTCTAAGATTTGCGGAAAGATTGCAGCCACCAGCCAGGTGATGCTGGGATAATGGCTGACAATCAGCAATTAGAAGGTCAGGAAGCCGCAACAGCTGAAATCCCTTGCTATAGGCGGGGAAATTGAAAGAGGGATTGGAAAAGAAGGAGAAATTTGCATCTCTGGAGATGGCCTCTCTAAAGTGTGAGGGCACAATATCCGTTTAAGGAAGATCTTGTGAATTGCCCAGGAAAGTGAATCAGTGCAGATGAAGTTATCCAGTACTTGAGAGAATTAGAAATCCTGGAAGTTGTCAATAGCAAACTAAAAAGTGATAATGTCGCTAAAGATCCAGAGAATGCCCCTTGCACAATGGCCATGGTGAGAAAGGTGGCTCAAAGTGCCCAAGAAGCACCATCATATAACAAGTTATCAGAAAACAAAAGAGGCTATGCTATATTTATTGATGGCAGCGTGGTATGAAACCATTGGAGATGGAAAGCTGCTGTGTGGAGCCCTACACAACAGCTGCTAAAGGAGAAGAGTCGTCAAACCTATTTGCAGAAGTGAAAGCCTTCCATCTAGCCCTAGAGATTGCTGAATGAGAAAAGTGGCCTGTATTCTGTCTCTACACCAACTCCTGGATGATAGCTAATGCCCTGTGGTGGTGGCTGCAGCAATGGAAGACCAACTGGCAACACAGGGGCAAACCCTTCTGGGCTGCTGCACTGGGGCAGGACATCGCTGCGCAGGTAGAAAACAACTCTGAATGTAAGTCATGTAGATGCACATGTACCCAAAAGTCGTGCCACTGAAGAACACCAGAACATTCTGGGACATAGTTCATGTTTTTCTGTGGGCATGAACCAGCTGAATCAGCTCATAAATGTGACCGTGGGAGCACTTCTGCGGTTTATTGGTGTAAGGGGTCAGCAAGTAGTGCAGTGAGACTCAAATGTAGGGGTAATAACTATAGACGGGCATTTGGACACTCAAGTAATGATTTCAGGGTTAATGGACATTATAATGGACATTATAAAATGGCTCAGGATTCAATATGCCTGTGAACACAGTATATGGATAAACCATCTTGAGACAATTATTTTTCTTGTGTAGTTGCAAATGCAGAATCAGTAAAAAGCACTTGAGTCTCCTGGGAGGGTTTGTGAAATAAAAAACTCTCACTGAGGAGTGTTTATACATCCAAATGATTCCACTGTCACATGAAAAACTGCTCAACACTGTGATTAAAGGCTTTCTCTCTGGTTGCAAGACAGTATGGTTTTCAACAGAATATTTACTTCACTGGGGCTGTTTTCATAGGCTATCACCAGGGAAAAATGTTCAGAGTTCAGTCTTTGTTAATGAAGATTTTGATCCTTTGTCAGGGAAGGAATGTGTCACAGACTCACGAACAAATAAATTTCTGTATTTAAAAAAATGAAGATTCTATTAAAAAAAAAAGTGAAAAAGCCAGCAATAACAATAGTTTTAAGCAAAAATTAACAGTGAGTTGACAAAGCAGGAGCTAAAGAGTCATTGTTGTATGTTAAATTTTTGCATATGATTACAACTAGCATGTTTATTGTATATTTTGACAAGTACTGAGCAAAAATACACATAATTAATAAACATGGATTTGAAAAGTCCAAATTCAATTTGTAATCAAATATGCATGAATGTGCATGCACTTAGTAGACACTAGTGGCATTTTCCTGTTCTGTCATAGTCCCATTTGATAAACATTAATAGACATTGATAACCATTAATATTTAAAGATTGATGACACACATTATGTCTGCAATAGTTCTTATTAAATTCTCAGGATAAAAATGTTTCCTGAAGTCAGGTAGGCCCAACATAAATCGGTACTGGAAGTATGTGTTAATGACTGCCTATATCTTAGACAGTTTCTAAGCTTTAAGGGGCTTCCTTTTTGGTACATGACTCTGGTTCACTTTAATCTTTCTAATGTGGCTGTAAATAGGTCATCAAAATCAATGTATTACATTTGTATAACAGATCCCCGCTCCTTTTTATTTCATGAAAGTAAGCTATAGCAATAAAGGAGAGGCCTGCCTGGCAGGAGTTTCCTTGTGCTGAACACAGCCACGTTGGTCAGCAATCACATCCCCACAGCCTCAGACAAGACACCTGTGGTGATTTTTTATCAGAACATTTGTTCTTTTCCAGATGTAGGGAGTAAGTGGTTCTTGTGAAAGGAGCAGTGCTTGCCATCACCCATTGAGGTCTAACGCAGGCAGACACAGCATGTACAACCTCATTTCTCACTGCTGTACTTCAGAGATATTTTTGTGGAAGACCCAGTGTGGAAGATCAGACCTAAGCACATTTTATCTCAAACATTCTGAGCATTGCTACAGGAAAGGTGTGATCAGAGGAGAGGATCCTGCAGAGGTGGGGCTGGGCTGTTCTGAGCCAACTTCCTGCTCCACCTTGAGACTCATTCTCAGCTTCCCCCTGCCAACTCATTTCCTGGAGAAGGGCTGGCTGTGCATGTGCTAACAAAGTGGTGTGAAAAATCTTCTTTACATAAGAGGTGTGCACCAGGTTAACTATAAAAGGCATGGATTGGGCCCCCTTGCTGTCTCTTTTCCAGTCTTTCTCTTTCACTATCATTGTTTGCCCCAGCTCTGGACCATCCCCACTGGCAGGTCCAGCAAGGAATCTAAGGACTGGTGATAATCTTTGTTCTCTCTCCCTTTTCTGTCTTCTGTTCTATTCCCTTGCTTTGCCTGAGCAAAACATGGCCCCTACTCCATACTGAAGTTTTTTATGGGAATGGGGAGTTTGTGGATGTGCGTTGTGTCTTTTGAGCCAGCACCTTTTGAGGAGCCTGTTGTGGGAGTTGGGAACTTAATGAAGTGCACCTTACAAAATTAAGGGCTACCACCTTTGTGGAAGTACATTGTAAGAATTTCAGGGTTAGCCAAGACCTTGTGAGTCAGAGTAAAAGCCTGAGAGTTCCCTGACACATGACTTTGTTCAGCCTGGAGGAGAATTTACAGTGAACATCACTTCCTCTCCCAGTGGGTTGTGACACCCAGACACCATGCTATTCCTTAGTCTTAACATACCATCTCTAAAGCCATGTCAGTGTGTGGTAACTTACATGATTAGTATGATAAGGAGCTGTGAGCAATTAATGTATTTTTCCAGAGAATTCACCCAAATGAGCATCTATTTTTGATACTTTTCATATCATCAGTTATCTGTTACAGTGGCAGACTTGGTATAATTTATATCTCCATACCAAGTTCTTTGCCAGTGCATCCAACTGTCAGCAGCATTTTGAGTTGTCAGAGAGTTACTGAAGGAGGAAAAGCTCTCTTACCTAACTGAGCTGCTGCCAGCATCAAGGTCTTGTGCTGTCACTGCACCTATAATGGTCCCCACAGGTGTGTCCTCATAGACTTCCATCGTGTACATGGGCTTGCTGAACACTGGAGGCTCATCCATGTCCAACACATTTATCTTCACAGTGGCAGTATCTTTGAATGGGCCCACTGAGTGAAATCGATGGTCAAGATGGAGATTGGAGGCCTCCACCTTAAAGGTGTATGCCTTTTTCGTTTCGAAGTCTAATGGCTGTAGGAAGAACAAAAGCAAAACATCAGATTTGACTAAAAATTAGACACTGCAAAATCACTTTAGCTGGATTAATCTGACAAAACTTAAGATGCCTTTAGTGTAAAACTAATCTCCTGAGCTAATCAATCATTTAGGTTTGTTTTGAAGTTCATCTTATGCTAAGGTGGTTTTTGAAATAGGCCAGATGAATCATAGTCAGGAAATTACTGCTTCTCCACATCAAAAAAATCAGGATGACTGGCATGGATGTAAACAGTTACACTGTAGATGTCTGAAGTTAAATGAGTGAGATTCATTTCTTGCAAATGAGCTGAGTGCAGGTTAGTCAGAGATTTGCATTCGCAACTCCAATGCACAGGCAATCATCTGTCTCTAGCTGATCCAGGTCCTTAAATAGAAGATTTTCTATTTTTCAGCAGGAAAAGCTTTCAGAAGACCATGACAGTGATGAAGACGAGCCCAAATGAAAGCTCTGATATATATCAATGAGTCAAACCAAACTTCAGGTATGACTTGGAATGTGAATTCTGACTTGATCTGAACCAAGCTTTCCTGGAAAATGTCGATCTTAGCAGTGAACTGATATTCATGCTGTGTGCTTGAGCTGTGTGTACTTTGCAAAATGCAGACTTTGGCTCTGTCTTATGATCCTAGGTGTAATTCATAGGGTCCTGAAGATGACACAGCAGCTTTTCTGTACTTATCTGGGGTTTTGATGGAATGTACCCTGCAATCAGGTTGTTTTGATGTGGGTTTCTGTCAATGCATATCAATTTAGTGCCTTTACTTCTAGAAAAGTAATCATCTCAAAACCCTTAATGCAGTCTTATGTAGTAGAAAAGATGCAGAAGTTTATTTTCATTTAAAGGGTTTATCTGCATTGGCTTTCGTGTTGTTTTTAATGTTGCTAACAAACCCTTCCCCTGATGTCTGGGTAACACTGGCACCTAGTGGTTTCTGCCTATAATTGTTAAGCTGGAAATTTTCTAACGGGAAATAATACGGTATCTGAAAAAAAGACCAGGTTTACATGTGTATGAACGAGAATATTTCAGTGTCTGTTAATTTTTCCCCAGTGTTTTCAGTCAGTTGTCACAGCCAGGATAGATTAAAATTCTTCCGTTTTCTGTCCTTATCACCGCAGGACATAGTTGACCAGATAACTGACTGGTGTAAATTGAAGTAGCTCCATTAAAATCAATTGAGTTACCTTGACTTGCATCAGCTGAACCGCTACCATAATGGTTATAAATCCTTATGAAAGACTTCATAATTTTAGTAGACTAGATGCTTGGTCTTTTTTTTTTTGAGCTGGGGACTTAAAATTAGCCATATAAATCTAAACATCATAGAAATAATCAGGCTTGAAAGTAATCCACTACCACACACAACTGTCCTCCGACAGACAAAATTACCAGAAAAGACAGTATGTGCTGCACCTCTGTCTGGACTGACAGAAAGAAGAAGAAACTAAGCCTGAGAAGAAACAGACAAAATTAAGTCTGGTAGATCTCATGTCCCAGTGGTGAAACCCTAAGATGTTGTCTTCACTAAAAACAGACATGTTGCTCCATTATCCAAATTTCTGCCACGCTGTGTTTTCATTTGCTATACTACTCGTGTGCACTGTTACTCATTGCCAAAACAATTTTACCCAAAAAAGTAGCCCCCCAACTCTTCTCCAGGCATTTATATAAATTGTTAACACTCTTTCAAAAAATATAATGAGGGGAGAAATCTGAAGTTTAAAGACTTAGTCTGGAGAAGAAAAATTTGGGGTTAAGCTAGAGATAAATGATGAAGACAGGGAAAGCAAGAAATCTAAGCTCCCACATAGGTAGTAATTCTGGGTAATACCATGTATGTATCTTTCATACCACCAAAACTGCATTAAAACTGTCCAGATTGGCTCCTGTAATACATCAGTATGTTTGCAGAGAGATGTATTAATGGAAAGAGCCATAATTCATGCAGTCCTTGCAGGCTGTCTTTCACCAAATTACTCTTCAAGGCAGTTATACCAGATCATGGTGCACGGCCAGTGCCCAGTCACCACATTTCATGATGCAAGGGGAACAGAAAGCAATAAGATTTCAAACAATTCTGGATATTGGTATGTTCAGACTGGCATATTTCACTGCACAGGTCCCCAGGAAGCTTTACTTCTCTATTTCCCAGCATTATGGGGAAATACTAAAGTATATTTTTAAAAAGAAAGTGTGATCCCAATAAGGGATAATATTTTTCCACTGTAACCTCAGAGCCACTTATCCTTTCTTTCTGTCCCTCTATGGGTCTGATGATAAATATAGTTAGGGGTTAAACAATATGCGGCCAGTGTAAAGCATGGATGGCAGTCAAAATAAGAAGAGACAGGCTGAAAGTGATGAGCCATCATGAGAGAAAGAAATCAGTGACAGACTCCCACAAAATAGCAGAAAGTCTTCAGTCTAAGTGAGGTTAAACAGCAACTGAAATGTATGGAGAGATGGGAAATGTTGCAAGTGGTAAACCTAGGACTTAATTTCAAACAGAAAAAAAAATTGTACAACATATCTCATGTAACAAGAGTATGGTTGTAATGTCTTGTGTGCATGGGGAGCTCATGCTACAATGTCCTGATCAATTCTGTTTTTTCCAGATTTGAACAGTTGGGCCATATAGATAGCATTGACAGTTTCAAATTTTGGCATTTGGATTGTCCAAAATTTGCCTGAAAACAGTAGAATTGAGTGTCTGCATAGCTCTCAGGCAAAACCTTGTTTTAAAGCACGTTAAAAAACCATTTTATTATATTTCCTTTTTTCAGTAGATATCACTCAAATCTGTCAAGGAAATCAGTGGTCCACACAGTATTCTAGCTGTATTAAAACCAAAAAAATCCAACAAACAAAAAAACCCCCCACCACCGTGTTTTGCTGGTACATAATAAATGTCTGAGAGTGTTCAGTCTCATTTTCATTTCTAATCTGGAATGCTGCTAAGGATACAAACACAGTAGAATGTTTGAATCATACAAAAAAACCCAAATCAATAATATTCTTGAAATGTCTTTCAATTAATCAGATTTTAATGGAATGATTTCACAGATCTATTCTTTTTTTAAATAACAAAGAGAAATGTTTATTTCTTCTATAAACATAACTACATGCGGAAGGTAAGTTTGAATAAGGCTTTTATTTTGCAGGAGAGTTTTTTTTTTTTTTTTTTTTTTTTCCTGCAGTTAACAGCATTTCTGGTAATATTAAGGCAATGCCTTATTAACTGTGAACTCTTCAATAACTGGAGTATTTCTAATTGATATTCTAAGTACCAGTGACAGAACAGATGTATTTGGCCCCCTCAACTTGTCCTCATCTGCTTTTTCCTATGTTGAGCTTACAAGCTGTTCTATATATTTGCCTAGTAAAGTGCTATCAGCGTATTCACACCTGTGCACAGCAAAGCCATTCCACACATCCCCAAATCAAACACATACTGACGAATCACTTTAACTTGCAACTCTGTAAGTACCATGAATGGACTAGGAGAGCACAAAACCAGCTTTGTATTAGAAATAAACATATTTTGAGATATTACTGTTTTCCACATTCAAGGCAGAAGTTAAGAAATGCTGCTATATAGATGCACCTATATCTAAAATTGTATATTAGATAAAGGGAGAGAGAGAAAGAGATTTAAAGAACTGAAAGAAAAAAAAGGTCTGAAAAATGTAATGAATTCTGATTATAATCACAACAAGGGTGGAAAAAGGACTACCCTGTCAGTTTGTTCTGGTTCACAAAGAGGCAGGACTGAAAACTCCAGAAATTTCTCCTTTTTATCCACACATAATAAACATGAGAGTATTGTTTCTTACAGAGGCTTTCACCTACAGTGATGGAAAAGCCATATTTTGGGATGAGATTTTAAGTCCCAGGACACAGATAGTTATGGATAGTAGGACTGGGTTGAGAGGAAGTGCATATTAACTTACGTTTGACTTCATACTAGTATTGTGCAATTGCAGAATAACTCTGGGTCACCTGTGCTGGTCTCAAAAGCTGGCAATATTTCCCCTTCAAATGGGTTGAGCATCTTTGCATTCTGTGAAATTTTGGCATAAGATAATTTGCTGTGCATTGACTCAGTTTCTGTACTGGAACATAACGTGCAGTTATGTTTCAGTAACTGCACTTCTGCACTGGATTTTAAATAGAAAAAGGAAATAACTGGTACTACAGAGCAGGTTCACTAAAGTCAGCTCTAGATCAACCAGGAGCATTCATTAATTAGAGTTTGAGAATGCAGAGAAAAGAATGAGATCCGTTGCGAGTATTTCAAAATTTAATGGGAAGTGGGAAAAATATATGTATGTTTTGTATCTGGAGAAGAGGAGAAGATGACCAGTGTCAGGGGTTTGCTGCTCTCAAGCATCTCACCCATTTCTGAAGGTGCTTTTCCCTGTTCCAGGAAAAAAACAAACCAAACAACTGTATCCACAAAGACTGAATGTCTCCTCTTCCTTACTTGTCCTGTTGTTCTTTGTGATTGTATCTGCACACAGCTCACCACTTTCTGCCTCTACCAAAGGAGTTAATATTGCCAGCTCTTCCTCGTCAAAGTGCACAACCACTACTCCCACAAACTCATGAGTTATGATCACAGGCAGACAGTCCCTGTGCTCATACTTGCAGAGCAAATTCCCTGCATTTGGAGAAAGAAGGGGTGGGGTGGGGTGTGATGAGCACTCTGTACAGTTTTGGTAGTAAAGCAAGTAGTAGCTTTAATGCAGTTGGCACTGAAGGATGCTGAGAGTTTGCCTTACTCTCGTGTGGTACAGGTGTTCTCAGATGGCTCTTACAGCAATGTCCCACAGCTACATGGGCTGTCCCACGGGCAAGACAACCGAGCTTAACCACCAATAAAAGCACTACTTGCTGACTGCACTTAAAGGCTTCTAAAATGTGGCTCCTGAGGTTAAAAAGAAGAACACAGTCCTAAAACCTACCTGCAGCTATTTGTTCTGTTCATTGTCCCCCCAGTTTCTGCTACTTTATCATCACTAAGGTTACTGTTTCTCATTGTGCAATGCTATGACATGATGGGATGTCATGGCCACAGCTTTGTCATCTGAGCAGTTAGTTTTAGTAGTGGTGCACAAGGTACAAAAAACAAGATGTGGCTGTCCCCTAAGCTTCCACTGAACCATGTGGAGAAGTTCACCCAGTATAGTGGGGCAGTGTAGGATCATACCAGGTGAAGCCTAGAAACAGTTGTTTTCCAAGGTTTCAATTAAACACTGCACAATTTAGTAAAGTGATGTCTTCACACAGAACAAGTTCAGTGCTTGAACCCTACTCAGTTTCTGGATTAGCACACGGTGAGCCAATTAAAAGCGTTCTGCACAAAATGGGCTTATTGTATAAACTCATCCTTGGTTTAATAAATTTAGTGCCAACTTCTCAGTGATGGTTGGAACCTTCTATCTTCCTTTACTGTTGTGCCTGGTCATTAAAGATTTCAAAATCAGTCGCTTGCCTGGGACTGGCACATCTGAGGCCACTGCGCTCTAGTATGAAGGAGATGGCCCCTTCTGTCACTGTGTTTCTTATAGCTTACACCCACTGTAGTTTCCTGACGATTCAGGTAGGATAGAAGACACTATATAAATATCAAATGCACAAAACATTGTGTTAAACAGCACCAGACAAGGGAGGGAATTATAATCCTATTCCTAACATAGGAATATTTTTACTCTTACAGAGAACTGTATACAGCGCTATCCTTATCCGGGTTTTGCCCCTTTTTTTAGGGATACTGTTTTCCTTTATTTTTTATTTTGAGAGAAAAAAAAAGTTATTACAGTATTAACCACACAGTGGTGCTACATGGCATTTGGATGATTTATTTAGCAGAATATAAGAAAAGGTATTTCATTTTTAATATCTGTAATTAGCACAAGAGTAGTAATAATCAGACTTATATTGGATTGTAGCACAAAAATAAATGAGCAAACAAAACAAATGATTTAAGATCTGCAACTTGTCTAGCTGTAGCTGTTCTTACCATTTAGCATCCCAGAAGCAGAGAATGGCCTTTTGCATCTGTCAACACACTTAGTGTGCTAAAAGGAACAGTTTAGACTGTGCAATTTTTTTCTCATCAAATGTATTTTCCACCAAAAATAAAGGTAGGCCAGGAGGGCTTCATTTTTATCAATTTTGTTATAGAAATCCCTCAATGTTGTTCTTCATAACAACAGACCAAAAGAGCATCTATGTAGTGATGGACAGTTTCTGGCTGCAAGAAGTTTTTCAGGGAAAATAAAAGCAAATTTTATAAATGGTTTTGAAATGGCTCGGCACTGAATTGCTGCAGCACTTACAGCACCAGAATATGTTATAATAGAGAAGAAAGCATAAACCTGTTTTTAAAGCATATAGCACTTTTTATTAGTCACTTTCTCTGTTTATTATTTATAATTCTTAATTGAACATGTAGGTCCTATTCATTCACCCACTGTCACTTAAAAAAAATACTTCAATACATACTTAAATATTTGCATAATCCTACAAGGTCAAATCAGTGTTTTGAACATCTCGCAGTGTAAAATTGCTTCTCTGCAGGCAAGTGAATAGTGCTGTTGTAGGCTTGTACTGTACAAGTAGCATGCATTTTAATAGGTGTCTATAGAATTGTGAGTGTCCAGCACTTCTGTAAATCTGAAAACTGCAACCCATGAAAGCACATTTATATTACTACAAGTGTAGAAGATATAAAAAGACAGCTGAGTGAACAATGTCTTTAAGAATCTGGATTGCTCTTGTTTAACCCAGGATCTAGCAAACAGCCTAAGTGGATGGATTTTGGATGATTCCAAAATGTCCTAAAACACTTGGATGATTTAAAGTTTTGTGAAAGGGATCTTTTCCCTGAGAAAAGTTTTGTGAAAGACAAAGTGTAGGGTCAGTATAAAGGCATTCTTTGTTGGAGGCCCTGTGTGTTTGGTTTATCTTCTTTCCACACTCCTGCATAGAACAAAACTGGTATTTCTTGATCTTCACATTCTCTCACTGTCCCCTCTCACTATGATGAAGATTAAAAGGTGTTAGGATTACAGTTTTTCCCCCATGTTCAGTGACAGAGACCTATCATTTACATTAGGCAACACTGATCAAAGTTCTAGTGTTGTAAAAGTTCCCTAGTCCAGATTATGCCCTGTCTTGTTGCTGGAAGGACTTAAATACAATGAGCACCTCTAAAGTATCTGAATATAGAAGTGGTCTTTTTTTTTTTTTTTTTTTTCACCTCTCTAATTTTCTTTCTGCATGCCCTAATGACAACCTCAAACTTTTCCTGAGTTGCCTGCCCATTTTTCCAAAGATGATATATCCTGTTTTTTCCCCTTAGTTCCTTCAAAAGCTCCCTGCCCACACAAGTCAGTTGTTTTGCCTGCTATCTCATCTTTAGGCACAGAGGGGCAACCTGCTTCTAATTCTTCAAGATTTCTGTCTTGAAGTATGTCTATCCTTCCTGGACCCCCTTGTTTTTAAGGGCTGTTTCCCAAGGTACTCTCTGATCAGCATCCTGAATAGGCTGAAGTTTTCCTTCCAGAAATTCAGTGTAGAGGTTTTGTTGATGGCTCTCCTTTCACCAAACATTGAAAACTCTATTATTTCATGGTCACTGTACCCCACACAGCCTCTGACCACCACATCTCCCACCAACATTTCTCTGTTTGTAAACAGAAGGGCTAGTGGAGCCCCACCCCTGGTTGGTGATTTGAAACATCCTCCAGCTGCTTATAGAATAATATATCCACCACTTCAACCTGCTTGGGAGGTCTGTAACAGACTCCCACCAGGATGTCTGCCTTGTTGACCTTCCCCCTGATCCTTACCCATAGGCACTCAACCTTATCACCATTGACCTCAAATTCTATTGTGTCAAGAGACTCCCCAATGTACAGAGCCACCCCACTGCCTCTCCTTCCTCACCTGTCCCTTCTGAAGAGCCTGTAGCCATCCATTGCAGCACTCCAGTCATGTGAGTCATCCCACCACATTTCTGTGATGGCAACTACATCATAGCTTTGCTGCTGTACCATGGCTTCTAGCTCCTCTTGTTTGTTGTCCATGCTGGGTGCATTGGTGTACATGCACTTCAGCTGGGCTGATTTCACCCCTGACTCTGATTTACAACCCTTAGGCTCATCTCTGGAGAGCCTGGTTTCATCCCCTTCCCCCTTTGAACTTAGTTTAAAGCCCTCTCAATCCGCCCTGCCAACTCATGGGCTAGAATCCTTTTGCCCTTGTTAGATAGATGGAGCCCATTTGACTCTAGCAGGCCTGGTGCCATAAAAGTTTCCCCATGACCGAAAAAACCAAAATTTTGCTCCACCTGCCCTTAAGCCACTTATTGATAACATGGCTTTTCCTGTTCCTTTTATCATTTGTTTCTGCTACTGAAGGAATTGAGATGAACACTGCCTGCATTTCTGTCCCATGAACCAATTGACCGAGAGCCTTGAAGTCCTCTTTAATTCCTCTGGCACCCTTCTCATCAACATCATCACTGCCAACCTGGACAACCAGTGGTGGGAAATATATACACTTAACCACAAGTATGGCAAATTCTAGTGTTGTGTACAAAACCAAGCAGAACAGATGAGGCTTAGGACTAATGGAAGGAGAACTGAATTATATCAAAAACCTGCTCTTGATGATCAAATATTAATTTTTTTAATGGTTCCCACTCATTGCAGTTTCCAACTGGCAGTGCATATGGAGGCATATGCAGCTGCTCAGCCTGACAGCTCCAGATGGACCCATTTTTGAGTCATCTGCATAGAGGGGAAAAAGGTGATCAGAAGGGTTTTTAAAAATGAAACAAAGTCTATAAATTCCCATTAGAAGGAAACAGTACACTCAAATTTTAGTCAGAAAAGAAGCAGGCTGTGAAGAGGTCAAAGATTTTATGTCTCATTGACAAATTACTTCCTGTGAGTATGGTGGTGTAGATGCTGAAAAGGTTAGCAGAGAAATTTTCCTGCTTTTTACGGCTGCTTGTGAGTGTCTCCTTTCTCACGCAAGCTAGCTGTAAACAGTGTAGAGGCTTTTGTAAACCAAGGCTTTATCTCACAGGTGCAAGACTTGTTATGAATAGTCTTGTTTTCCACACTGAAGAAAATATTTTGAAATAGGCGTTGTAGCATTCAGCAAATCAATCTGGGAGGCGGATAGTCAAAGACCCAATAATGTAATTTCTCTATTGCGAACCAAGTTACATAAATGAGGTGATAATTAATGAAATAATTCCATTTATCCTGGACTTGAATTCCATGTCGTTCTTCGCGCCGTCCCTGTGAACAACAGCAACATGATGGCTCCCGTTTTATTTCATTATAACTGGCAGAAGAGTCAGTGACTTGACATCATCTTGTCCTTTAATGCATCCATGGATAATTTACTATTTGCCAGGTCAGGAGGTTGAAGCCAGGACTTCCATTATGGGAATGAATATAGTGAAAATATAGATCTATGGTCAGAGCTGAGGGAAGTTACCTACCTACATTCTAAATTTTGTTAGAATTAAAGCTTCACTTTTCCTAAAGCTTTTCTTAATAATAATGTCCAGAACTCTTTCCTTCCCAGACTTTTGTGAAATGTTCAGCTAATAGTTTGGTGTTTTACAAAATTTACACCTTCAAGCCTGAGCTGTCTATAAAACATAACTGTGCCTTCCAAAATATGCTGGTGGTTCAGACTTCTTTCTACTGAATAAGTTGATCATTGGTGTATATGTAAATGCCTAGGCTCAAAAAATAACAGCTGGTTAAAATGTGACACTCCTTGTTTTGGATTCTTCCTACTGAGTGCTTTAATCACTAAATTCTAAGTGAAATGTGTCTTTTCCATCTTTGAAATTCATAAATTCAGTAATCTTCAATTTATTCTAGAGCACTAAAGCAACATGAACAGCTGAGATGCAGTGTGTTTCCTTTCTTAAGTATCTGATAATCAGCTGTTTGGGACACTATCATGAGACTGGTAGTAGGGCATGGGTGTCTGCAACCATTTGGTACTCTTCTACCCGGAATAAAAACTGTCCATCATAGTACTGTACAACAGATTCAATATTCAAATAGCAAACACAAAGTCAAAATTTTCAAAATAAAATGTTTATAAGTCAACATGAAATACAGCTTTTTCACTCCATGCTCTCAACTGAAATTGGTTCTTGTATGGCTTTAGGTAGAAAACTTCCCATAAAAGATAAATTGCACTTTCTAGATGGGATAAGAATTACTTCTTCACCATGACACTATTTATGAAACATCACACCTGATTGTAAGACTAAACAAAAGACTAAACTCCAATGCAAAGATCACAACTGTGGATTAAAATAGAGATATAAACTACTTATGTAGCACTACTATTGTGTGCTACTCATGACGTGAAACTGCACAATGTTTCACTCTCTTACCTGGTTTCTCACTTGAGTCATAGGCACATCCACCCATTGGTGCCACATACCTTTTTCAGTTTAATGACTCCTTCCTGGGTGTACTCATCTGTTGTGATGTCAAACAAGTTTCCTCCATCTCCTGGAACTATGTTGTACTCAATTTCTGCATTTTTCCCAAAATCAGGGTCCACAGCTCTGATCCGTCCAATAGCAGAACCAACGTGAGAGGTCTCAGGTACTTTTAAATGGAAGATACCTGTGACAAAGTGGTAGACAGTCATTCTTGGGATTTCTTGGTAATTAACACAGGATTTCTGATTAAAATCATGGAGCCTGTGCAAAATAAAAATATTTAAATAATCTTATTAAAATTAGGAGATGAAAACAACAAAGGTTTTGAAAAATCTATTTGTGTTTTACCTATTGATTTCCCCTGGATTCTAGATTTTTTTCCATTGCAATAGTAAAGCCCTTAGCATCTCTACATCTTGAGGTATCTATCTATATTTCTATCTTTAATTTTTCACGTGATTGACTCTCTTTTGAATTAAATTGTCTTTATAGATAGTACATGTTTATAAGCATTTTTCTTCCTTCTGTTTTTTTTTTTTTGAAAATATATTTATGACTTTCATAGTAGTTTAAAGGAAAATTCAGTGGGAAAAGTTTTCACGCATTTCTTTATAATTCAGTATTATAAACATGTGTACAACTCTTTATGGAAGGAAGATCTAGAGTATTGTTCATACCTGAGCCACCAGAGGGTGCTCTTACTAAAATTTCTGAGCTAAACAGTTTTTAGCTCAGAACACTATTACTTTCAGATTATTTACTACAAGTCATAATAAAAAAATAAAAACAAACCACCAAAAAAATTACACACACTTAAAATAAGTATTTCTACTGACATGTGAAGAGAAAATGGTTTCATTCAGGGGAACAGCCATGTTGAAAAATGCTAGACATAATAGAGCTAAAAGAAAAAGTCCAAAGTACTTTGAGGCAGCCTTGATTTTAGCAACAGCAGTAGCAGCACGCCTGGGTTTGTAACATGGTGCCCTGACTTATTTCACTGCTCCTGAGGTGCCCGTATTCCCTGCTTAGCTGCACCTCTCGCTGGAGTTGTTACTTTGCACTGCTGCAAGTGAACATCACCACGACCAGTATTTGCAGTGGGCAGGCAGTGCTCGCCTTTCTTCAAGCAACACTCTTTGCTGTCAAAACTGCCACCAACTTTTGGAGCTGGTTTTGAGCCCAGGATGTTTGATTCACTTCATCCTGTGCCTCAACAAAATGAGCCCCATCATTTTTTCTCCCTGGGTCCATTTTTTTTTCCTTGGGTCAATGTTCCACAGCTCTCACAGAGCAGCCCCTTCAGAAAACATCAGCAATGGCCTGCTTGGTTCTGCTACATGTGGCATGTAGGAGGAAATTTGCACCTCTTTTCAATAGTGTAGCAGGACAGCCATCTGTGACTATTGGGAGGCACATTAGGGCGATGTCTCAGAGATTTCCACCCAGCAGTGGTTCAGTCACACACCACAAAATGAGGCTCTGAGAAGCTGTATATTATCTAACAGCAGGATAGATGACTTTCGCATTCAGCTGCTGAATTTAACAGCAGACTCTGTTCCTTGTCGTTATCTCCTTACAATGCATGCTGTGTCAGCTTTTTCAGCTTTACAGTATTTTCAGGTGAGGAACAAAATGACATTAGCACTGCTGGATTAGGAACAAGCTCACTCTTTTGTGAGATAGTCATTTGGGCTATAGTACCTATATTATTTTCTGTTTGACTTGGTCTGAAAAAATCTCCTCTGTTTGCTTCCCCCCTCTGCCCATCAGTATGCAAAGTACACCACAAGGCAAAATTTGCCTTTTTTGTTAGAGAATATCCCCATAAGTAAAGTCAGCTTGTGTCAGCATTCACTTCTGGACATCACTGTGTATAGCTTTGTATTACCCATTGCCTGAGCTACTAAAGATTGAGCAATCATTTAACTACTTTTTTTTCCAAGGGAACGTACTAAAGAAAGCTGTACTTAGTGTTGTTCTAACAGCAGGAAAGGATTGTTATGACACAAAATGGTGTCATGGCAAGATAGTCTCAGCTATTTGTTAGCTGTACTTCAATGACTAAGTAAAGAATAGAATTTTAACATGTTATTCATGATACAATCACAAATGTTCCTATTATTTAATGTCACTTACAAACACGTGTATTACTGGGTCTCTGCTATACAAGTTATGCAGAAAAGAGATGGAAAAGACCTTTGCCTACACTTGAATATTGTATTAAGTTTTCACAGCATAGTTCTAGCCCAGATGTCCAGGTCTTTTGCAGGCACTTATATCGGATAGCAGAAATTATTGCTGCAGCAATTGCTTTTTATATCCACAATTTTAGTGAACATGAATTGTAAGACCATATGATAATAGATTTTTCCATCTTTTCCAAATTGGTCTATTTTTAGTGATCTGAAGATCACTCAGATTCATTGAAACAAACATTTCCCTATAAAATATTGTACCTGGCTGTAAATCATATGGAACTTAGATGAAGTCAAAGAAGGACTACATTACTCAATATCTGATTGTTTAGGCTTTGATCAGTTATTTTCAATGACTGGGCATTTCATCATTTCCAGAAATTCAACAGCAATAAAGATAGGGTCATCCAGATTAATTTGAAACTCTGAAGCAATCTTCAACCCTGCAAGAGTCAGATTTCTGAAGATGTAGTGTGTAATTACAGTGCCATTGTCCTCCTGTAATATTATCTTCACAGCATATGGAAGCTGTTAATGGTTCTACTGTGACAACATACTTTCAGAATAAAATAAATGAAAACAAATAATGTATATTGGTGCCAGCTCACAGGAAAACTCAAGAGAATATAATATATAGCATGAAATCTTCATTCCCTCCCTCCCCTCCCTCAAACAGTGGAATCATAGAATATGCTGAGCTGAAAGGGACCCATCATGATCACTGACTGCAACTCCTGACCCTGCACAGGACACCCTGAGAGCCACACCATGTGTCTGAGAGTGTTGTCCAAACGCTTCTTGAACTCAGACAGGTTTGGTCTTTGTACACAAGACATTTGAAATGATCAATATATGCTGTACATTAAATGAGAAAGACAGTTTTGTAGACTTTTATTTTTCTGTTTCTAGCAGACATTACTTCTTGCTGTGGACTTGCTGTGACAGTTCAGCATTATTCATTTTTTATTGTCCATTTTTCCTGCATACACTACTACCTCCATTTACTATACAGGTGTATTGAGACAGGCCTGAGTAATAACCTTTTACTCCCAAAGGTCCTGAAAACCTTGTTCTCTTCAGCTTCCAGGAATGATGGAACAAGCAGCTCAGACAAACTTATGGAGCAGCTGGTTATGCTGCTCCAACAGTTCTGTCAAATTTTGTTGATGCAACTCCTCTGTCAACAAAAATCTTTCTTCTACTTGCATAAATCTCTTTTAAATGTGTTTTCTAAGTTTTCTCCCGTCTTTTGGGGAAGTACCAAAGGAGAAAGCCCTCACTTTCCTCAAACTGC
Source organism: Corvus kubaryi (assembly GCF_017639235.1). Classification (NCBI taxonomy): domain Eukaryota; kingdom Metazoa; phylum Chordata; class Aves; order Passeriformes; family Corvidae; genus Corvus; species Corvus kubaryi. Next base: position 5,014,409 of record NW_024582056.1, on the reverse strand, counting down.
AATATGAAACTGGACTATACAACTAGCTCCCCCCTTTGCTATTGCAATATTTGCAATAAATATTGCTTGGTCAGGACGTTTTGTTTCAGCTTGAGCAACATCAATGAGGATGATAAAAATAAATGAGTGGTGATGCAGTTGAAGATTTTAAGCTGAAATAACTGACAGGGCTAATTACTTATCCCCAAAAGCATTCAGGAAAATGAGGCAGAGGTGAGCTAAAAATTCATACACGCTGCCTCTGAGTTTCTAAAACAAAGATGGTTCCAAAGCGCACAGTGGGAAAAAATCAGAGGGGAGTAAGTGACAGGTAATCAGTCATATTGACTGAAATACAGCACACATTTACAGTTCCTCTGACGTGATTAGATTAGTTTTAGTTTTTAAGGCTCAAAAGCTGTTCTGGGGTTTGATTTTTACTTACAAAAAGGTTAGGTGGTTTTTTGTTTGTTTTTTACTACAAAAGGGAGCTTTTTTTGGTGGTTGTTTCTCCACACTAGCAGTTTACACCACCATGTACCAAAAACCTTTTCAGGTCTGATAGGAATAGCAAATGAAAACCATCATTACTTCTCATCAGCAAAAAAGACTATTAAGAAATAACCCAGGTTAGCATCAAAGGACTTAAATGCATAATGTCCTTCAATCAAACAGCTGTAAATGCAATTGAAACTTTTTTTCTAATCTGCCACCATACTTGTACTGTGCAAGGTTATCCTCTCCTGAATTTTCTTTGCACTTTTTTCAGCTTTCTGGCAGTTGCCAAGGTATTGCATTGCAGTGGATCATGATAGCACGATTCTTAAAGACAAAAAAATTGAAATAAAATAATTTATCTCTCTTTCATCTAAATCCTTAATATTTTCTCAGGAAAAAAAAACCAAAACAACAAAAACCAAAAAACCCAACAAGCAACAAAACCCAAACCCAACAGACAGTGTATTGTAGTAGTATTGTTATCGTAAATTACCAAGGCATTTTAATTTTTATCCTGACCCAGGCTGTAAATGCACTGATTTCTGTCTATTTAGGAAGAATCATAAGACAACAGTTCAATTGTCTCCCTGGTATTTTAACTACAGTGTAATATGCAAAGGAAAGGATAATGTAAATGTATAAGCACATACTCAATATATTAAACCTGCTACATCAGCTACAGATAATCAGCCTAATAAATAGCAGCATCTGATGCATATGCTCCTAAAACTAGGGAGATGTGATTTAGTACAGCAGTGAGATGAACTCATACCTCTCCTAGATATGGCTCTGTGCTCTGCAGAGGGCTGGGACCTTGTGTGGGGAAAAAAAACCAGGCTTTGTCACCCTGTGTCTGATGCAGGTCACACATGATCTGGGATGGGCTTGTAAAACTTCAGTTATGGAAAGGCTGCTTCTAGTCTCTAACCCCCTGCTCTGACTAAAGGTTTATGGCCTCATTAGACATAACATAACCATGCTTAAAAGCTTCTGGTTTTTCTGGTTCTCTTTTGTGGATTCCAAAGTCCACACCACACCTAGAAAAATACATCTCACAGATGTATCATCTTGCAGAGATTGTGGATGTCCAAGGGTCATCAGTACTTCAAGGGAAAATGAGCAGAAACAAAACCTATTTTGAGTTTGACACTACCCTAGTTTAGGATAATCCACATGATGGAGCTTCCCCAGAGCTGGGATTTCCTGAGCCAGAACTCTATCGTCCCCTGCGGTGAGCTAGTAGATTGTGGTTTTGAGGCCATCCTCCTTCCACCTCCCTAAAGGAAAAATGATGTTCATCATAGTGGTACAATTTTTGAATACTGAAATATTCATATAAACATTTGCTGGGTTTTTTTCTACTGACACGGTGGTGTTGTCATATAGCTTTCTAAAAATAAACCTCCCTATTTCATGTCAGAGAATAATTCCATGGACATTAATATACCCCTTGTTGGTGCAAGCATTCAGGAAATGTGGAATACCAGTTCATTTTCTAAGCTCAAGATAGTCAACTCCACAGCTTTTGCCTCCAAAGAGTGCTGGTTGTTTCATAGAGAATACTTGTTGCAACAGAGAGTACTCTGTTTAACAACATAATATAGAAATAATTATAGAAGCAGTTGTTTGGAGCCACACACACTCAGATGTGAGTCCAAAAACTGAGGCAAGGATAATACTTAATCTTCTTTGAAGATCTTAAATCATCTTTGTATGGTAGTATAGTTTTACCAAGAGGGGAAGAAATGCTCAGTTCTAGAAATTCCTCAAGTTTATAAAGAAGAGTTTCTTGTAGACAATATGGAGTTTCCATATTTCAACAGGCTGAGGGGAACTAATCAAGTTCCTGAGTAACTGCTTTAATCCTGATGTTATTGTTGTATATGAAAGATCCCACCTTCACCACTTCCCCTTTTTGTGAAAAATCTGACTTTGCCAATGGATTCATGTGTTAGACAGTGCAGCTTTCTGTAAGTCTGAAGGCTTATGTGGAAAACCAGCCCACATGATCAGTTTCATTGTGTATCATAACCAATGAAGAATTGTTCTGCTAATATCCATTCTACTGATTAGAAATTACTGCCAAACAAAATAATACGAGAGAAATAATTTTGGGGGGGTATAGTCTAAAAGCTTGAATTAATTGTTTTTTATGTAAATTATATAGTGGTTATAAAGAATTATCAAGGTGTAGCATGCCTTATGGATAGAAAAAAGTTTTCAGGAGAAGATGTCTTTCCTTTTTCAGAATCCCAGGCAGCATGTAATTGGCACTTATCAGGTAGGTTGGTTGGTAATATTCCAGTGATCACACCGTCACCAAGAAGTAAATCAATACACTTTTTTCCTCTATAAAATTTAAATTGAAAGATACATGTGAAACATTAACATGATAAAAAGTATATTGTCAGGGATGGGACATAGAGTTTGTAATGCTCTGCTTAACATCCCTGCTTCTTAAATATCTTGCCAGAGCCTTATCATATTTTCTTTATCACTCTGGCACGAGATATAATAACACAATTTTTATTACAATTCATTCACTCTTAAGAATATGGTCAAACCATTTACTTTAGGATCTAAGCCAGGTGCTCTAAATCATCTCTATTGGAAGAATAATTTTTCTCTCCATCGACTAAGGAAATTAGGTTCCTATCTTAAGTCCTCCAAGTCACACCTCAGTTGCATCCCTCAAATCACCTAAACAAAGCATGCTCAACACCTGTATTACTCAAAAAACTCCTTTGAAGACTTGATTTTTACATACTCATTGAGTACATTTCATGAAAGTGTTTTTCCCTAAAGTGCATATTACTTTTCTTCACCATGTAGGCACAGGCTGAGACTGAAAATTATTACTTTTAAAGATAAAATTGTGAAATCATCAAGTACAAGTTCATAATAGTTTACTATACTTTGTTTTAAGCTTTGGTTTATTCAATGCAGTTTCCTTAAATACTTGTGATTTAGTGTGTAGTATAGATAAGAAAATGCAATAGGATGGCAAATGTATATTTTCCATCCATATTCTCTTTTACTTTATAGCAAGTATGCTCAACTTATCACAAGTGATGTTTATGTTTTCCAATTTAAGTATTTAAAGTAAGCTCTCTGTATAAATACTGCTCATTTTCCAATGAAATGCAAAAGTAGTGAGTGCTTAATTACAGGTCCTTCTCTTGTGAGCAGTGGCAATCGCATTTACAAATTCAACAAATTTCCCATAGAAGCCACTGAGAATAAAATAATTGTCATGAACTCAAGACAAAACTCAAAAGATATACTCTAGAATATTTCTGTTTTCTTCTTTTTTTTTTTATAGCTTTTTATGCAAATATTCAACAAAAGTGGTATTTTGGACTCACAGAAGACAAACTGCTTGGTATCTTCTGCTTAGCTCCTACTGCTGTCATTAGGAACATTTGGATTGTTGCAAGCACTTGGGCATCCCATTTAATGCTTTTACAAGGAGTGGAGCACTCCTGAAAATCTGAATACAACTGCAGTTCTTAGATATTTTTGAAAATCGTGAGCCTAAACTATTGTGATTATAATTAGATAATTACATATGGTCGGCTTCACTTTATGTTGCCCTGTAGTCTCTAAATTTTCAGAAAGTAAGCTCACCATGGTTAGGAGCAGAAAGGATACATTCATTTCTTGCTTGGATGGAAGACCTCAGGGAAAAAGGCAGATGCTGCCAGAACTGATAGTGACACAGCAAGTGACACTGTTGTCAGTGAGTCACTTTGGAACCAATTCTCAAAGCATTGCAAGGCAACCCCATGCTGTTAAATCTGTAGCCTTATCTACTTTTCATTATCAGAGTAGGCGGAGATGCATGGGGCTTTTAAGACGTACCAAGGTTACTGTGGGTAATTTCATGCATCCAATCTAAGTACTCTCTGTGTGTTGAATGAATGATTTCTTTGTCACTCCTACAGAAAACACATTGTAGTGGAATGAATGACATGATTCCTGCCAAAGGTTGTTAAATTTCTATGAACTGTATTTATTTGCACCTTCTCTACATAAGGTAGCAGATGTGAAATACAATTACTAATGATAATAATCTACTATGACAATTATAGTGTTTAAAAACAATTTACCTCATATTTCTATTAATGATCAATTACCGCTTAGAGATGATGATAGGAGGGAAATGAATTAACAACAGAATGTTGTGACAAACAGAACATTTAACTTCTAACCACTATTATACTCATCTGTATTTCTTCAATTATTGTTTACAGTGCAATCAGCACATTGCATTTTAGCCAGTGAGAAATTACCTATATTTTTCATTGGCTGTTGAGTAGTATAAAGAAATAACTATATTTGGGTTTATGCTCTGCTTTGCAGCTAAGGGTTCACTCTCTCTCAGTTTAGACCTTTAAACAGGTTTTTTGTTTCATTCAGTCAGTACTCCAAACAGTCCTCAGATAACCTTTGCTACTTATGCATTCTTGAGAGATTTAAAAAAACAATATAAATGCAGCAGACAAAGAATTTACTAAACATTTAGTGTTTTAAGGATCTGTGGTAATTGAATATCTCCCCCTCCAGTTTATTTCTCCATTTTCTTCCAATGCTTTGGTTGGGAATTTAGTTATTCAGTCTGAATAAAATGATTCTCCCTTCAAGATGTTTTATTATTAAGAACATGCAACAGTGACAGCTACAAAAAAAAGAAGAAGTTTCCAGGGAGTCTTTGCTAAGGCTAAGTGCACTTTTGGGTGCAAATCAGTTCTTACTAAAAGTGCATCAATAGTTCTGAAATGGAAAAGAGTAAGAAAAAAAGTAAGAGGAAGTTGGCACATATGTAAATAGAAATTTTTATAGAGGTTAAACTTTGTTTTAACTCCTTTATGTTACACACACATATAATGAATGGCAGAAGGTTACTTAACTCGGGGTACTCTGACCCAAAAAGGGCTGCATGGCCTGGATTGCAAAGCACAGGCTCAAATAAGCTACAAATGTACAAAGAAATTTCATGTACCAGCCGTACTCTGTGGCACAGAAGCCAGCCAATATAGAACGGCCTAATTCCATGTTATTGAGTTCTTTTAGCCACACCAAAATAGGTCAATTTCATGGAAAGTGACTGCACAAAATAGTTCTTGATCTGTACTAATTTCTCCAAATGCCCTGAATTTCTCTGAGAAAGCTTTACTTGGTGTTGGTCAAAACTGTGCCCTGTACTGTTCTAAGATTAATACTATAGAATTAAAACATAAATCTTCAGGAACTTTCTCAGATATTCACATGTCCTTCTTTTGCTCTTAAAAGTGAAGTGTAATAAGCCATTGTATACATTCTTTTAGTCTATGCAAAAATGTCCATAATTGCACTGATTAAATGGTGGTGGGAAAAGAAAAATACAGAGGCTTTTTAATGACTGTCGAATGTGTAACTCAAGTGAAACAGAAACAGCAGGCAAGGGTCACTAAGCTGTGTGACAGGATAGTGGCCAAAACAAGTAAGATGAAGATGTGAAGAGCTTATCTGGGATGGTGAAGACTCATGATTTCAGTATAGAAAAATATGGATAAACTCAGAGCTGGAAGTGACTCAGCAAAGTATAAATTCTTTTAGCAGTGCTACCATTGAGAAAAAACAAACAAACAAACAATTGTGAAGGAGGAGATGGCTACACTCTAGCTATAAGATGAATATGAGATCAAGGATAAATTTGTGTCTCCTATAAGAGAGAAAAGAGTGCATTTTGAAAAAAAGGATATACAGGATCAAGAAGAAAGAGAGGCCAAAGGAGGGTGAGACAGGCAAGACAGTGCAAATAGTACAGAGGTGTGAGACTTGCAAGGAACCCAGAATAAAGAGGAGCTACCCTTGGTTCTCTGATTCCTGTAAGAGCCCTGTGCAAATACTGGTCAGCTGGTATTTATTATTGTACTGATCTGACTGTAGTTTTACTGGTGTTGAAGCTGTAGTAAGTCAAAGGTATTACACTCCAAAATTATAATGACCTCTGCAGGGGTGCTGTTTTCATGATGGGCTTGCAATTGCATGAGCCCATTTCTGGAGTCTCTGCATTCCCATCTTCCATTGCTGTTTGAAATGGTTGGCTAAAGTATATGTTCAACTCAAAAATGCAGTCTTAATTTGCCCAAAACTCACAGGTAAATGAAAATCAGACTTGGATAAGATTTTCTGACATTTAACAGTATAAGCTTGGTGTACAAAACTGACCTAGTGCTTTTTTTCTTTTATGTCTTATGGCATAGACATTAGAAAATTAACAAAGATGGAGAAAATCAGGATTTGACCATCCTTTCTTTTCTGATTCAAAGCAAGCCCTGGCTCAGTCTCACAAATAATCTCTGCCTGCAGGTTAGTCTGCAATGAATCTGTCCACCTGTCCTGTGCAGGTATCTCCCAGTTGGTATAAAATCAGTAATTAGTTGCTGGAACTGAATTAGGGCATCTTGTCTGCCAGGCAAATTCTTTAATCAATGAAAGATGGACTCATTTTCATTCTGAGAGCCAATGAAGATGCAAGTGCTGTATATAAAGCACAACAACTTTTAACAGAAATACTGAGAGAAGCCATACTTCCATATCTGAATTACAGGGAGTAGAATAACTTCCCAGAAACTTGTGCAGACTTGTTAAAATGCTTAATTAGGCAGATCTGAACCTAAATCCTGAGCAAGTTTTCTAGCAAATTGTCCAAGTAAGGAGGCACTAAATCTTCATCACTTATTTTTAAATCAAACCACTGCTTTCATTATTTAAGTTTTTTAGATTAATGAACAGAATAATTTATCAATCACACAGTCTTTTCCTGTAGGTTTCTAATACACTACTGGGTGGGATTTGTGTTGCGTTCTTCTGAAATCTTTAAAAGTAGATACCATTATCTGAGGAACTTCTCTCTCATAAGCCACTCATCCAAAGCAATGGATTAAAAGATTTTCCTTTCTATCCCATATGGACAAGAAGACCTCTTGCTTGCAGTCTGCTTCTGAACCAATTTTGCAATACAATCTGAGCTAGTCTTGTTCAAAGCCACTTGAATAGAATCAGCCACATTTAGTTTACTGAATTAAAAACTGACCAGCTTTAATGTAGTAAAACCTAGGACAATTAATGCACGTTCAGTTTCTGTGATGTACTAAGCTTCCAATAACATATAAAGAAATATCTATAATAAGAATTTTCAATCTACAAAGTGTGTATGCACAAGAATATATAGGCAGGCCATTCCAGGTTCAGCACTTGGTTGTTCTTTCTTTTTAAATATTTCTACAGATTGCAGTATTTGACAAAACACCTATTAAAATAAGATGCAAACCAATAAATAATCACTGAAAATAGATGCAATCTAAAGGGTAATAATATGAAAATCCTATTCTTAATATGTAATATGTAATACATAATATAAAATATATCTATGTAATAGGTCATCCAGCTAATAGGTCATTCAAGTGCCATGCCAAGGTCATATAACTAAGAGAGTAAAGGGCTAGTTTGTGTTTACAAAGGTCTTTTTTACTTACTCTGAAATTCCTGAAATTGCATAAATGAAATATTTTTTTTTCTTTTTTTTGTTTCTGAATTCTCTATTTTGTGAACTTTTTTGTCTATTTTGTGAAATTTTCTCTCTAAGATTATTGTTTCCTCTGCTGTTTCCAATGGAGGATTTAATATGTTCTGTGGAATGCACTGTACTGGCCACTTGTGAAATCCAAATCCAATTACCCGCAAAATCCTACAGTATCAACTGATGTGCAAGGTTGTAGGAACGATCCTTCAACCTTGCTTTATTTAAAGGGTCACTACCAGAAAGATGAATAGTTGTGTTTATGTTTCCAAATATGTTAGCATTTCTGGAAATTTGCCATAGTCTTTTATGCAAACTATCTTGATGGATTTCACTGACATGCTTTTGGAAAGACCAATGACAGCAAAAAAAAATGGCCCTTGTGATGTCTAGGCATTGCTCTACTGCTGTCTGAATATTTTAAATGTGGTTGCAAAGCAACCCTGAGACAATGGTTTCTGACCATCAGAGATGCATTTTTTAAAAGCTAAGACATGCACAAGTAGACAAAATTCAAGTATTGGGTTCAAACCTTAATTAATTTCTCTTCTATTAGAAAGAGCTTTTAATCATTCTCTCACAAAATTGACTTCTGTTAGCTGGAAATGATGTGATAAAACATAGCTTTATCCAAATAGTTCTTTTGAGTTAAAAAAAGCAAATTCAGGGAGTGTCACCTTAAAAAATACACACCTTAAAAAACCCCCAAACTTACTGTTAACTTCAGAAGACACTTGTAATGGTCTTTTATTTGCTAATATCAGAATAAAAAACTGTCTAAATTTAAAAATTCAATTGCATTTCTTCTATGTCAGGGCCTTATTCTCTAAAAGCATATTTATGTCATATTAAAATAAAAAGACATACTATTCCTTTGACCAAAATGATTCACATGTGCTTTTATTGCTCAGCATATAAGGGTTTATTTCTCTAAATTGCTTTCACACTCACTCTGTCAGCAGTGAACAAAAGAAAGTGACAGGGAAACTGAAGCATAGTAAACTTACAAAATATGAATCCACCACTTCACTTAATTGGTTTGATTCCATAAAGCATAATTTATACCAACTAATTATACAGTTTTTGTCATTTAAATGTTGAAGTAAATATAGCCCATCCATTTTTTCTTGAAGCTTATTTTAATAATTGGAAACAAGCCACTGCTGTCCTGGCAGCATGCTCAGAGTGGTCCACTGCTTGATGAATTAAGGGTTAGCCCATTAGCTTTCAGGAAGGATGTGCTGAACCATCTTTTTACTTAGCCAGCTATCATGTAAGTAAGTAGCTGAGAGAGAAAGGCCATCAGTTCCTTTCTGGACCAGAGTGTATACCTAGATGTATGCAGCTTTTTTCCACTCTTCAAAGGCAATGTTGTGTCATACCAAATTTTTGTTCAATTGATTGAATGATGTTGTTATGACAGGAAAAGTATTTACCTTTTCATTATTTGCCTTACTTTTTTTCTCTGGTTTTGGCAAAAATTAAACTTTGGTATGAAATATTTATTTTAATATTTACAAAAAAGTTCTATCTTTAACAATGAAACATGCACAGCAATGCAGAAAGGAGCTGTACTAATGAAGAGCCAGGGAAGGTAGAAAACACTTCTGGAAATAATTTTTAATAATAAAATAATTCAGATTAACTTTTTCCTACTACTTTTAAAGAAAATATCCATTTTCTGAAGTGTCAGTTTTCTGAAATGTGGGCCAATAGATACCTGCAGGTCAGGCAACTCTGACAGAAACATATGTTTAGAGGTTTCCTCTCTGTTACACTCCTCATTACTAGGAGACATGCAAGGTGGGAGTTCCCCACTGAATACATTCAAAAGCACAGGTTCTAAATAAAAAATTCCTTGTTCAGCAGGATAGTCAGTGTTTTTTTCATCACTGATGCTGATAACCCATCCAAACCTGCCTGTCTCCTTAAAAGACCCTCAATGAGATGAAGGTGTTCTGTGTTAGATTTTTTTTTGCAAGCTTGTAATGTATAATTTATCAATGTAGCTTCTTCCAAATATTAATAATATATGTTCTCCTACTTCTGCTGTGAAATCTTGGGTGTTTTTTTCAGCTTTACTAAGTTTAGAAAATAAATTTAAGCTTCATCCTGTGAAATTTAATATTGTCTTATTTGATTAGGTAATCTACATCATGGCTTCTTTGGCACAAGCCCTTTGCAAAACTGTGGTCCTGATTATGTGATGCAAAAACATTAACCCTGGAGCAGTTTGTGTTAAAGGACCTTTAGTCCTTTTTTTCCATCTGCACTTCCTGGCTTTGTTGACCAATGACGAGTAAAAGGATACTGGAGGTCTCAATCCCAGCAACACTCAAGGGTTCCTGATCTCTTGTCAGGCCTGAACTTGGCACCTATGCAGACCTGATTTTAAAGACTTATTTTTTACATAAACTAAAATTCTTCACAATTTTCCTTTCAGCTATGGTAGTCAAGCAAATGGCAAACTCCATTTCCTGGCAGGTAATTATTCCTAATCATTGCAACGTTTTCAGGGGGAAAAAAAAGAAAAATACAGTTGTTATGTTAGAAATATAATTCAAACTCTACTTTTTCTCACTTAGTTCTTTTGTTTAGCTGTAATTAGCTTTGTGTCTCTGAATTTCAGGCACACTACACATCATCTCACATACTGCTTAACCAAACGGGCTCGCTAAGTAAATCCCCATTGATCGAGACTGTTGCCTGTAACACATGCAAAAAAAAAAAAAAAAGGCTGACCAATACACTGGAGCCCCCATACTGACATTTTAGCTTGTAAGCCATGTTAAGTGTTTGTTATTTTCAATATCAACACAAACCTCCAGTCTTATTCTCTTCTGTTTTGTTGAGAGTCACTGCTGTAATTTGTCTTTTGTGACATTTGATATAATAGAAGGAAAAGGTTTTCAACCTTACTAGCATGCAAAGTACAGGACAAGCTTGGTCTCTTGTGTGTGATTTTTTTGCTCCTTCATAGCAACACTTGGGCAAAGATGTCATAACTGCAGTTCATGCATTAAATACGACCTCGAGGCTGTCTTCTTCAGAGAGGATGATATATGCCATGATTTCTCTGTGTCACGAAAACTATCTGATATTATGTGAAACTTGTGCATTTTTGCACCACAACAGTAGATGAAGGCATACAATAAAAGGCCCCTAACAACAAGGGGAGTAAAAGATACAGCTGAAAAGCAGAATGGGAATGAGCACTGGGCACATGAAGCTTTTCAATGTACTGAGTTTTTTGGTCTCCAGACAGTTACATTATTTCCTCTTGTAGTCCTGATAACCTTCCAACAGCAGGGGTTCCAGCTGAAAGGCAGGAGCAGACTAGAACGATGGACAGATTAACAAGCACTGAGGATGAAGACAGCAGGAATGCTGGTACAAAGAGGCCCTCTGGGATGGTTTGCTTATTTTTCAGGTTTGGAGGATGCCACAAAGGCTTTGGCAGCACTTGTGAAACTGAAGGAGATACTACGTAAGGTCTGACAAAATAAAGAAGATTTAGGATTGAAATTTAGGCGAGCAAATGAAACCTGAAGTTAAGGACATTCATAGTAGCATAGTCTGAAGTAGTCTCACCATGTACAATCAGAAGAAAAAGACTGAAAGACAGAGCTTCAAATGCCTGGCTGAAAAAAAGTGGTGAGGAGAAGTAAGTCACAATATTAGAATGTTGGGGCACTTGTTAAAGAATAGGAAAAATGCAAAATTCATTTTGGCCTTAAGAAGAATAGGCTTCTGAAAGTTTAAAAACTTTTCTATGACCATTGTGATACCTCATGAAAGGTTCAGGAGAGTTTTCAGGTGCTGGAAAACAAACAATTAAAAAAAAAATTGCAAAGGTATGCAGTTCAGACAAAGGGTGCAGTGATGAGAACTCTGCATTCTTCACTGGAGAATGCTACAAAATGAGATGATAGCCCAGTAGGAAATGCAGAAGTGGTAGTTCATACATAATCAAAGTAGGGACCAGTAAAGAGGAGAAAGAAAGAAAGCCATAATATAAAGCCAAAGGTTAAAATGGGAACTAGTATTGGTAACTTTAATGCCTAATGCTAAACAAGAATATCAGCATAATACCTGTGTTCAATATCTGTGGGAAAGAAGAAAATCAGTCAAGCAGCATAGTATCAAGGAGCCAAATACACAGGAAAGTTACAGTAGACTTTATCAGTGGAGGAATAATGATAGTTGTTAAAGGAATTTCTGTCAACTAAGACTTAAAAAAGAGAACAGCATTACCATTAGCTACTCAGGAAAAGTTCCCTAGTTATTCTAAATTTTACAGCAACTACAATTGGTTTAAATGCAATATTTGTGCAGGAGCAATAAAAGCCAGAATTACAAGATGATTATATTCATTTAAATAAATAATAATAACAAGAAAGTGAAAATAAATAAAACTGAGGCATATTACTATAGAAATTCTGAACGGGATAGCTGAGACTGTTAAATCACTATGGGTGGTGTGGGTGCTGTCTAGGGATATCATTTAGAAGATGCACAGCAAATGTACATATCCATTAAAAGGCAAATCTGTAAGAGCAAACAGCATAGCTAATAAAAGCAAGAAGGCATCTTTCAAAAAAATGAAGTTGTGTCTCAGGGAGGACAATAGAAAGAACCATAAAGTCTGCTTTATCTATAAAACCACAATAAAGAAGACAAAGAATGAGTTTGAATAAATCTCTGCAAACAAGCTAATAATAATTGTCTTTTAAGACATCTGGAGGCAAAAGCCTGAGAGGAACTCTATAAAGCCAGCCCAAAACTGAGATACAGAAGTGCTCAGAGAAGATAAGATCACGAATGTAAAACTTAGTATATTTTTTTCTTTGTTGTTAGTGTAGAAAAAATGGGGATTTTTTTCTATCCTAGAACTTTATAGGGGACTCAGGAGAAGGTTAAATTAGCTATAGAAGCAGTTATGGAACAAACAGACACAACAGCAACAAATCATTTGAATTAGCTGTTACATGCCCAAGAGCCTGAAGAATGAAATAAGGGAACTATTATGATGTGCAATATTTTGCTTCAAACCACCATGGCACAAGAAGGCTTGGAGGTATAATATAACACAGATTTTCTTCCCCAAAAGTTCTCCAGGGAGTCTAGTGGAGCTACAGATGGATATGACTGACATGTACAGGCAAAACAGTAGGAGCAGATTTACTGAACTCAGAGAGAATTTCCCATATTGAACAAAGAGAAATCGACACAGTTTCTCTAAATAAAGCTGATATTTTGCAGTGCTCTCTGAATTTTTGAAGAGGCTAACATGCAGGCAATTATGTAAGGATGGATTTAAAACAAATGAGGGGAAGCTGTTTGTTGTATGATATATGATTAGTTTATGTACCTCTGACAGAGGATGTGGACTCTGAAATTTTACCTGTTTCAAAGCAATGGGGGAACTTGCTGCAAGAAAAATACATTGAGGGTTGTTAAATACAAAGGCACCATTATAAGTAAATATAATTAGAAAGTAAAGAAGTTTTATGAAGTATTGTTTGGCCTGTTTTGTGGATACCATCTAGATGTGAGTGTAAGAGACAGAAGGAAGGACCAGATGGATCCTTCTCGTAACCTGATCTTTCTTACATGCCTGCAAAAACACAATGAGTAAAAGAAGAATTTTAATGCAGGAGAAAACTTCACAGTTGCAGATGTGGTTTTGTACCTATGGCGCATTCATAATATGTATAGTGGGATTTCAATTCATGGGCAAGGAAAGAGATGCAAAGTAAAAAATGCTGTGATCTTACTGCAGATTCATGCAATATATTATAATATGAATTTGCCTTACTAACGAATTTTAGCAGCTAATTATTTTGGCATAGCTATCAAGATTTTTGCTTGATTAGTTTCTGCATTTTGAAGGTATGGAATATACAAAACTTCAGTAAATTTATGGAGACAAGTTTAAGTGACAATCCTCTTAATCATACGCAGACTATGAAACTCCTTAAATTAGCATATTTCTGAAAAGCCTCATTTAAACTAATTGATGTGAAACATAATAAATTATCAGTGCATGATCACTGTTTTGAGGCTGCAAGTGTTTTCAAGGACAGATATAATCTTCTGGGCCAAGACACATAAAAATCTGTTCCTGAACATTATAACAATAATGCTTAGCATGAGCTAGCTCTTCCTTTGGTACCTGGAAGTCTCAGGTTATAACCTTTTGTAATTTGAAGGGATTCATGCAGTTTTTCTTGACAAAATAGTATTTCCCAGATAATTTTTATAGTGTAAATGAAATGAACTCTTAGGCTCAGGCTGGTCTTGTGGAATAATGGTATATTTCCTCTTAAACATTCAACTCATACTTTCAAGTTGAGCTTTATATTATTTAAAAAAAAAGGATATTTGATTTTTTTCATCATATACTGTTCTTTTTCCAGGATCTGAGTTTCTTATCTAAAGGACTTTTCCAAATTAACACTTTCAGTCATGCTTATTTGGAAATCAGTGCTTTGGAATACTACATACTCTTAGGAAATCTGGGTGGGTTGTCGTTGACATCCGTGAGAGTAATGTTTACAGTGGTGGTACCAGCTAGTCCTCCCAGCTGTCCTCCCATGTCCTTGGCTTGGATTAGAACTTGATATTGTTCTTTCACTTCTCTGTCCATATTTGGCAAAGCTGTTCTTATTACACCTATGAGAAGAAATGGGAAAGAGAAGGAGCAAATAAACAAAGGGCTGTGATTGTCTACTCTTACAATTTAATACTGGATCTCTTGATCCAGGAATACAATTCTGAAATGGTTGATGAGAGGAGGTCACACAGAAACACGCAAATCACTCAGGCTTTTCAAAAGTGTGTTTGTCAGGTATTCAACCACTCAAAATGAGTGTTTTATCTTTTCAATCAGGACATGAACGGATGAAAGAGAATGATGCATTTTCACTAGGGATGTTAATGTTGTGATCATAGATTTGCCACATCAGGGATGAGGAACACTGCCTTGTACAGAGTGAGGAAATGTAGGAAGAGGTGGCATTGCATTGCAAAGCCTGTATTGTCAATTGTTTCCAACCATTCACTTGCCAATAAATTCAAGTTAATGTAGGACAAGACAGTGTTCCTTTCTACAAAAGGAGGTCTTTATTAGCAGACACTTCCTTTGTTTGAAAAAGTGTTCTTGATATAGCACAACGATGCAGTGAATATTTGAGGAATTTCCTTTAAAAAAAAGTAATTTAAATATCACAATAAGACATTACCACAATGACTTTTAGTCTTTCATGATTTTGGACAGCTGATATCTAAGTAGATATGCCATAATCCCCCTTCTGATATGTTAAGAATATATAGTATAAAAGGAAGAGTTGGAGAGAAAAAGATGGGGAGAGAAAAGGAGAGGTACTATTGAACACACAAATTAGCTGATGAAGTTGTATAAACCTAAGGTTTGGTGTACTAAAGGCTTTTTCTTGAAATCAAATATGTAGGAGAAAATAATGTCTTTGTCAAAATTTTACAGATGTGAATAGCATTGCAAAATGCTATATGTTAAGCAACAGTTATCAGAAAATGCCTAGGTGCACATTGGAGCAGGTAACATGCAAAATTGAAAAATAAACCAACTGGAAGTATGATTTTTCCTTGTTATTATTGGTTTATAAAGTATTATTTTCTAGTATTAAACAATTTGATGTTAAAACCAGGTTTTTTACTTGGTGTTAAAATGGGTCTGGAATGGCAAGAAGCAAACTTTAAGGACCATTCTTATCTTTATAGCAACTAACCACTGCTGTCTTAACAAGTCAGAATAGGAGCCATTAGGTTATAATACTTTTTCAGAATCTAGAAATGACTTTGACCTGAATCTGCTATTTCTTTAACCTATTAAAAATTCCCATTAATTGAAATCTATAACAATTTCCTTTCTCTCCACTTGTAACATGATTATAATGACAACATTAATAGGAATCACCATTTTCCTGCCTAAGGATGGCAAATAACATACTGCATGCAGTTTGCTCCAAACTGAAATTTGAATTACAAAACTGCAAAAAAATTGTTCATATTCATGTGATATTCAGGAAAAAAATATTTGTGCAAAGACGATAAACTTTTTACTAGGTTTCCTTTTGAATCTCCTAGTCTTAATTACTGCTTAATTTGGCATTGTGGAAACTATATGTTCCACAGTCTTTTACAGCATCCTTGGTATTTTCATTTAAGCAGAAAAGACATGTGCAAATGAAAGACCTCCTGTGTTATACTAACAAAATGAAATAACATAGAATTGCAGAATCATAGAATATGCTGAGTTGGAAGCCACCCATCAGGATCATCAGGTGCAGCTTCTGGCTCTGTGCAGGACGCATAGTCACACCATGTTCCTGAGAGTTTGTCTAAATGCTTCTTGAACTCTGTCACACTGGAGCTGTGACCACTTCCCTGGGGAGCATGTTCTATTGCCCATCTACCCTCTGGGTGAAAAACCATTCTCTGGTATCCAACCTAAACCTCCCCTGACTCAGCTTCATGCCATTTCCTCGGGTCCTGTCTCTGGTCACCACAGAGAAGAAATCGATCCCTGCCCCTCCTCTTCCCCTCATGAGGATGTTGAAGACCACAATGAGGTTTCCCCTCAGTCTCCTCCAGGCTGAACAGACCAAGTGACCTCAGCTGCTCTTCATGCAGCTTTCCCTCCCAACCCTTCACCATCTTGGTGGCCTTTCTTTGGATGCTCTCTAATAGTTTAATGTCTTTTTTAAATCATGGCACCCAAAACTGCCCCCAGCACTCGAGGTGAGGCCGCCCCAGTGCAGAGCAGAGAGGGACAATCCCCTCCCTTGCCTGGCTGGTGATGCTGTGCCTGATGCCCCCCAGGACAGGGTTGGCCCTCCTGGCTGCCAGGGCACTGCTGACTCATGTTCAACTTTCCCTCAACCAGGACCCCCAGGTGCCTTTCCACAGAGCTGCTTTCCAGCCCCTCATTCCCCAGTCTCTACACAACCAGGGTTGCCCCATTCCAACTGCAGAATCTGATACTTGTTAAGCTTCATATGTTTGGTGATTACCCAGCTCTCTCTTTTGTCAAAAATCTGCAGGGCCTCCCTGCCCTCAAGGGAGTTGACAGCTCCTCCCCACTGAGTGTCATCAGAAATCTTATGCTGTATTCCTTGCACTACTGCATCCAAGTAATTTATGAAGATGTTGAAGAACACTGTTGAGGACGGAGCCCTGCAGAACCCCACTAGTTTGATGTCACCCCATTCACTATTAGCCTTTGTGCCTGACCCATGAGCCAGTTGCTCACCCATCATGAAGTAGTGTTTATCCAGCTGTGTGCTGGACATTGTGTCCAGAAGGATCCTGTGAGAGACAATATCAAAAGCTTTGCTGAAGTCCAAAAATATTACAGAAAAACTGAGCATGGGTACACAGCAGGTTGTGAGGAGAAAATGCAGTTTATCTGGTTGATATAGGTGTTCTGGGTACAACTAAGTGGCTTTCTCAGAAATGTTCCAGGGGTTTTTCAGAAAATGAAGAATGGGCTATCAATCTAGCAGTAAAGTTCCAAATCACCCACTGTTTATTCCTGTCTGAAAGTGTAAGGTCATTCTATATATTTTTCTGGAAAAAAAACCCCTTTATCTTCAGGGAAAAAAAAAGAGTGAGAATAATTTTCATGTCTAGCAATTCATGGGCAATTTTCCTTTTTCTGCCTACTCTATTTTAAAGGCTTAGATGAAACACCGAGAAATATTACTTCCAAAATCAGTTCGTACAGACAGGACAAATGTGAATTAGGGTTACCTTATCAGCAAAATAGAAGAATAAAGTATAGGTAAAAATCCATGGGAAGCAAAAGGCTACAAATGTTGGTATTTCAACTTCAGCATCACAAAGAACAACTAAATTTAAATCAAAGGGTTATTAGAATGTAGAGGCCTTATGTGCATGTAATGGTGTTCTGAGTTCTTGTAAATCCTTCTACCTTAAGATTTTACAATAAGAATTGTTCAACTGCAGAACTGGATAACTTTGATTTTCTTTTTTGTCTTTTCAGATGGCATCAATATCAAATGTGCAGAAAAGTATGGTCTCCATACTGAAAACTGAAAACTGAAAAGAGAATGTATGGCCAGAAGATTTGCTTTCCAAAGTTATTGACCCATAATTCATCAGGAGATCACTCACTTTTGTAGAAGAAAAAAACCCAGATTCCAAGAAAAAACCTCCTGAATAAATACTCCTGCTGATACCAATTTGGATTTCAATAATATAACTGAAGTCAGAAGATGGACTAGAATACTGAGTCTAACAAAACCTGGAAACACCTAGCCATAAATAAGAATATTGACCTCATAAACATATCAAAAAAATTGAGTGGAATGGACATTTTAATGGTGGAAAAGGATATTTTCATAAGAAAAGAGAATATATATAGGAAAAATATGAGAGGTAATTTGTTCTAAGATAAGTTCTCATTTAAAAAAAACCCCTCCCATTCAAATCAGAAGAGCAATTTTATAGCATTTAAAAGTACCCCCCACATATAAGATTTGAGGCCTTAGAACGTGCCAGTCAAACAGTTGCTCACCAGAAGGTACTTTATTTTAAATCTCCCACTTCCACATGGTTTGCTTATCTCCAGCAAGAAGATGGAAAAAGATTAGAGGGTCAGTAAAGACAAGGAGTAAAAGGGGCAGCTATGACATCCAGACACATAGAGGTTAAAAACTATCTAGGTGTCCTAGTTTCATATCAGAGTAAATGTGTAACACCTATTAGGAGTGATTTGAGAAAGGAGTATGTGTAAAGTCGAGTGCTTGACAAACACAATCCTTATTTCACACATAAAATTATGGTCAGTGTTTTCACTGTTACTACTTTGCAATGACATCTTGAGGTAGAAACAGAAAATTCCACAAGCATATCAACATCTGTGAGGTAGAAGCTAAAGAAACAAACAACGTTTGGAACTGTTTGGAAAGGAATAGAGAACAGAAGTGCTATTAAGCAGCTGTATACATCCATATCAGCTGCCTTCCTGAATACTAGGTGCACTTTCTCACCCTGAGGAGAAGGATGATTATTGTTATGGAATAGCATCTGTTTAAAGAAGTCTTTAATCTAGAAAAGAGTCAATTCAGGGAGATTATAAATAGAAATTAACTGTTTACTGTCTTATGCAATGTCTAATGTATGAAACAAGCTAAGAGATGCCCCTCTTTCAAAAAAAGAGCAAGAGGAACTGGTTCTTAACCAAATAAACATTTGCTGTGAAATTTCTAGTGAGTGGGTATGCTGATACTGTACTCCTGGACAAGTAAAATCCACTGTGAAGTGGAAAAGTGGAGGAGAAATACTTTCAGACTTCTAGTTATTTTGACAATGGTAGTCACCCAGGAACTTTGTAAGGACAAGTTCTTTGAAGACTGGAAGAGTATTCCAGGTGTGCATCACTAAACACTTGCTCTTCATCCTTCACTAGAGCTAAGGAGGCCATTACTTTTGGAAACATGATACAGGGCAGAAACTTAGTACGGATGTTCTTAGGTTCTTTAAATAACTACAAGATTATGTCTCAAAATTGTTACTGGAATGCAAGAGATGGCAAAACAAGCCAAGAACAACACAAAAAATGCTTATTCATCTGCTGGCAGTTCTGAGTTTGTCATTGTACTAAAGTGGCTTTCTTCCTCTTTCCTGTCAAAAGCACCCAGGGCAGATTTCTGGCAGTTAAACTCTACAGTGAAAAACTACTGTATAAACTGCTCAGTTATAAAATAAAAAATTGGAAAGAGCAAATCTGTAGTATTGCCCTGGACTTTTGAATTTTAGAGCAAATCATTAAGCACCATTCTATGCACTGTTATTCACATACTGTTTACCTCTACAGTCAGTGTTAGACCCATGAGTAACTCTCATAAAGTGAGTTTTCTAACGTTAAGACAGGTTACAGCATATTATTGCTGCTTACAGAAGCATGAATCTATACACTTTCTTTCTGGTACAGGATTTTAAACTATGCTGGGCTACTGTTCCATCAATCTTCCTCTATAGCTGTGTCCATTCTTTTAGCACATGAGTAATTCATTAAAAGCAATAGCCAGGTTTGTATGATATTCCAGGGATAGTAGGGTGCAGGCCACCAACTATGGTTGACTCACTACTGAGTAACATATGACAACATATGGCACAGCCGTTCAAAGTGCCATGGGAAAAATAGTTCTTCTTCTAAGCACTACTAACTACTTTTTTTTCTTGTGAAACTTGTACTAAAACTCCAATTTTGGCTCCAGTAAAGTTTTTTTTTTTTTGCCATTGAATTCATACCCATTCTTTACAAAACTGAAAAGAAAAAGTAAGTATAAAGGCAACTACTTTTTTTCCCCCAGACACCTGAAGAAGTGCCATTTCAGTTTGAAAAGTAAAATTGCTCACTGCAAATTGCAGTATCATCTCCTGCTAAATGGAGCATGGAACAAAGGGATGTGTCCACTGGAGATGGTGTGCTAACAGCCTTACAAGGCTCCACCATCAGGGCTAAAGGCCCTGAGTCTGACAGTCAAGTACAGCTTCACTGGAAGGCGAAACTCTTTGCTGAAAGGGGCATATGGACAGCTTTCTGTGTAACTCACTCAGGATGCCACAATGTATGTCATTCACCGTGTAGGTTATCCCTTCCTTAACTGAATTACTAAATATAGAATCAAGAATGACATTTAGAAATATAGGACAAGATACCCAATTAATAGGTCTACCAACCTCCCAAATATTTCAGTCTCTTTAAACATATTATCATTTTCTGCTCACACAGCCAGTAACCCCAGACAAAGGTAGGATGCCCCAGGAAAAGAGGAGGGAAGGAGATGATTCCCAGTCTCAAATTAGCTCTATATAGCAAAACAGTAATTGCTGGAGAATTTCTGACTGTAAATTCAGCAAGTAAAAATGCAGAGAAGACCCAAGTTACAAAACTCAATCATCAGAAAAAAAAAAAAAAAATAGGATGCATGTAACAGATAAAGCTTTATCTACAGAGAAATGGTAAAGCATTGAAACAATAATCATTCAATGCAGACATATTTTAGATATTCCAGAAGTGATTGGATGAGCATGTTTCTTTTGTTTCTACCACACACTGTAATTCATAAAAAGCTAGTCAATACTCAAAACTGAATAATGTGGAAAATTGCACTCCTGGATTTTGGCCATATCAACCAGGTCCATATTTATTCATTGATACTGCCTACATGAATCAAAAAAACAAAGCTCAAATCTTCCATTGCTGCTGGTAAGCTATTTACCTGTCTTGGGATCAATGGAGAAATATGGTTGTCCCTGAAGAACGCTGTAAACCACTCTAGCACTGTTTCCATAAGTGGGATCATCAGCATCTGTCGCCTTTACTTGAAGCACATATGCTCCTGCAAAGAAACACAGGTAATCACTTTTTTGGCATAGAGCAGTGATCAGGGATATTTCAGACACAGTACTCCAGTTGCTCTGTTGCAATTCTTGTTCCACTGGAAAAAAGGTGAGAACAAACCAGTTAATTCTTCATCTCCATGCTAACAATCATCTAGGTAATAACTGAGGCATAATGGGGAAGAAAGGAAAAGGAATCCACCATCAGAAGACACTCATAAATAATTTATGATGCATGCATTATTTTTGCAAACATTTTATATAACACTTACAGGATGGAAGTTTGGGAAAACTCAGTATTAAATTTTGGAAAAGAATTATACCACATAACTTTGTGAAAAAGTAGACAACCATGAAAATAAAAAATGGGAGCAGCCTTTAAAATGAGTTTTTGGTCAATCAACTCCTGAATCTTCAGTAAGATCAACTGAACCAAGCTCTTGGTACATTAAAAAGCTGCACTGCAGTCTCCTAAAGGTGGAATTCATACTCCCATTATAGAATGAAATTAAGTGTTTAGTTCAGGCAGTTGTCTTCAAAATCCAGACTTGAGTACCCTTGCTTCTCCAATACAGCTCAGTAAGGAATGGTAGTGCTGTGGAGGAAGTACTCCTTATCACTGTTTTCAGCCATAACTGTAGACCAGACCTAGTGCAGTTTCCTTTACATTCCAACTTAAAAGGGACCAATAGAGCAAAAGAAACGCACATGAAAGCAGAAAACTCACTGTAAATGGCAACAGTCTGCAAAAATATCTCGTTCCTCCTGCTGGTTGCTAATCCATTTACTTGCATTTCCTCACTGCCCCATAATTAAAATAGTTTTCAGACTATAATCTTCAGCAAAACAAACTCCCACATTGTTAGGCTTTCCCATCAGCTTTGGAGAATTGTTTCCTATGATCTTCTGTGCAATTTAATTTTGGAATTTGCAGTGCTGATTGGGAGTGAAGGTTGCCTACATGAGAAACAGCAGAGTGGTGTGGGTTATCTCCACCATTCCTGTTTTAAGAAACATGGTATATTTGGAGGTCATTGACACTTTTTCAAGAATATCCATGGAATACTGTAAGAGCTTTAAGACTGCTACTTTTCTGCAATGAAAATCGGCAAGTTTTAAAGAATGTTCACCATCTGAAATGAACCTTAATGGACTTGTTGAAGTTTAGTTCTGGAAGTGCCTCACTGAGAGATGTTCCACGTGAAAGGTCCTATGACTTAGGCATGAATGTAAGTGAAGGTTAACTGTATGGAGGATAATTTTTTCAGTGCCCAGCCCCTGTATTCTCATCACATGAGGACTGACAGTGGTCCTGGAGGATTTGGTACTAACATTGTAAAAATACTGGCTGCATGATGGCAGCATCAGACTTCTCCTGTTATGGTTTATTGAGCAATAGAGAATGAAAAGGTATTCCAAGATATTCCAATATTCTTTCTATCTCCTGAAGAAAACACAGAAATATGAGAGTTATTTGATTATAAATCATTTTTTACAGTTAATGGGCTGATCATGTTCTTAAGCTGAGGGCAAGTTTCATTAAAATCAACTTCTAAAAGAAAGAAAATATTAGCAAATAATAAGTGAATGAATGAAAAGAAACACTACAGCTGAATCCATATCTATAACTCCTCACTCAAAAATGTGATGCTGCAACATGAAGGAGGCAGACAGTGGCCATCAAACTGCCTGAAAATTCTGTCACTGACCGAGGTGCTTGATGATTGCTGCACATACAGATTGCTAGTGTCGATATTCCTAGGTACATGCTCCAGATAGTCCAACCTTATTACACGAAAGGAGGAAGAAATGTTGATTTAAAAGGTGAGTTTTATTAAGGGAGACATACAAAGTCATATTTTAGCCTGAGAAGTAGCAGGCACTGAATATGAAAAATAATCCATTTCACATTGACAGCATTTTCAACTGTATTAACTCATCTGTCAGTTCTTTTTCAACAAGCAGATAATATGTAAAGCTTATATTTTTATGATTGGTATGGAGTGTTGGTTTTTTTGGTTTTTTTTTGTTTTTTTTTTAATATGCCTCCAGTCATTTGCTTATTTAAATGCATACCTAATGTTCTAAATGGGTTTTCTGAAATTGGTTTCTCATCCTTTCAGTATTATCAAGCATTTCTCACTGTATCTAACAAGCTTTCTATTTTATTGCAAAGCAAGAAACCAATGTATTTTTAAAAGTATACTCTAAAATCTAATTATTTTTTTTCCAGACAATAATGCAGGGCATTACAGCTGTAAATCTTTAATGCACAAAGGTAGTGATGAGGGATCACATTAACTACAGTTAATGACATTTTAATTAAAATATATACTTACATTACTACATGGAGTAATGAACAAAAAAAGATAAAATATTTCTTTTTTTTTAATATATGATAGCTAACATTTAAATATATTTTAAAATTTTTATGTGCAAGCAACACATATTTGATGTAAGGCATTATAAAATGCAGAAAAATTAAATTATGTGCTTTAGTTATTTATGTTTTGGAAAGAGAAAAAAAAGTGTTAAACCATTCACACAGTTCCAGAAATGGTATGGAATTTTAAAGATTGTGTTTTCTTTGAAACAATACAGGTGGTATTGAGGACTAACATACTGTAAATCACAGCAAGCATTCTCACCTGAATTTTACTCTGGCTAAATCTAAGGAGATTCATCAATAAGTGAAAATAGAATGGAGCCCAAGATCTGTAACTTGTTGGTGAAACTGACAGAAATAGCACTAATAAAAGCCTTGTAGTTTATATCAGAATAACTAGAAGGAACTGTAGAACATCTCAGTTTATACCACAACAGAAATCTTTATGAAATATTGACTAGACTTCTAAAACAATTACCTTTTTTTTTTTTCTGGCAGTCTCTCATTGGTAAAAATGATATTTTGCCAAAATAAAAACAATCTTTGAAAGAACAACAATACTGATGAAATCTCTTCTCATCCAAAGAGTACTAGAAAGACATTTCAAAATATTCTAATACCCAGTTCGAGATTTTCAAATTGCTTTTGAAAGACTAGTCAAAATTTGTTTAAAAAATTACTTTAAGGTTTAAACCCTCCCAAATTTCAAAACAGAATATTTAATTCATTGATTTTCTTTCCTGATTTTTTTTTCCTTATAAAAGACTAGAATATTGATGCTTTGTACTATTTCAACCTGGAAACAAATTTTACCTTCACCAAAGTGTAGCTGAGGTGGGTTTCTTGCTCTCTGTGCAGCTATTGTTGTCTTTCAAAGTAATCAAGCGGGAAATCTGAATTTTTTACGTTTAGTTTGTTGAAGATGAAGATGTTGTCATGCTGAAGAGCATGACAAAGAACACACAAAACTCAACTGGGACTAGATAAAATGGTTATTTCATTGTAGAGGAAAATTATATGATTCAAGGCTATGAGAATAATAGAGCAGTCTAATTTAGATGCAATTCCTGAAAAAAATAATGCAGAGCAAATTGAATTGCAAAGACAAACTAGAAAGGAGATGGTGATATATCATCTTTTCTCATTAAGATCAGCTTTCAATATGCCTGCAAATGCCATTAAGTTTGGTTACAAATGCCAAAATTCACTTAAGTGGTAGCAGTGCATTGTCTTATACAGAAAGTGAGGGTGGCACGCTTTGAGACTTTGAAGAGGCAAGAGAAGGATGGGTGGGAGCAGTAAGTTTTAAGGGTTAATTGAAAGGAAGGGATGCTGAAATGATAGCAGGAGTTCAAGTGTTCCATGGGCTCTGGCTGGAGCCTCTCTCCACTGCGCAGAGATCAGAGGTTCAGCCAGAGCAGGTGACTCAGCCCTCCTGCCAAATTTTGAATTTCTACAATAACAAAGATACCACTCCTTTGGATGCCCCCAAGGGCTTCCTGTAAAGCAGATTCCTTCCTCAAGTCTTCTGTTTTGAAACTTAGGGCTCTGACTTTGCTGTTTTTCTTGTTCACCTTTATCCTCCCTTTTGTTAGTAAGAAATGAGCATGTGACACTGTATGTGAATTTTCATGGAATTACTTTTTGTAATGGACTACCGAGGTAGTTTAATCTACTTCGTGGTGAGTTAAGACAGGATTTTCTTGTAGAGTCAGAAGAACTCTCATCATCTTGCTGCACAACGTCTCCCCTTCCACATGTATCATTTAGTACTTTTGAAAGAAATTAAATGATTGTGAAAATATTTTTTTATTGGGCAGGGGGAAGGAAGAGCACAGCTGCTGGCATAGAAACTAACTACATTGGACAAAATTCTTTCTAAACAATTCCAAAAATAGCACCATGGCAACCCAAACAGCATCCATCTTCTTATCAGAATTCAAATAAAAATCTAATCAACACATTTCATAGTTGTGGGTTTCGGGTTTTTCTTAAGTTGAAGAAAAAAAAAGTGAATTTATGGCTCACTGCAGCACTACATTGCAATTCAGATCAGGAGATTCTGTGTCTCAATAAATATTCCCCTGGCCTCCACTAGTAGTTTTAGCAAAACTCCAGTATTGGGAAGACGTGCATTTGTAAAGAGAGATGCTGACACTGCCCTTTTGGGGCTTATCTTTTATAGAAAAATTACCAATAAGTTTTGAATATATACTCTGGACGCTGACTCCCACAAAAGTAATGTGAGAAAGGCATATTTTACTTGGAAAAGTCAGTTTCCAATTTATGTATTCATGGCTGTGCAGTCCTCATAATAACACGAGCTTGCTGGCTCCATCAATATCTTGAATACTAGACACAATCAGGGAAGCACACTTTTCTTCTGTTTTGCATTCCAGACATCGCCCTGAACATATATATTTCTCTCAGCTGTCAGAAACAGCCATAGCCACAAAAGCAATACTGCCATTTCTTTTGTAATTGATGAAGAATGGCAGCCTTTTGCTAATAGTTTTGCTGTGCTGGTAGCTAAAAGCAGCTGTCGCAATTCTCAGCATTTAGTGCATAATCAAGCGTATTTCTAGTATGTCTAGAATAACATTTGAGTTACACTGGCAACAATCCAGGGAGTATGGAAGCTGGCTTTTCTTTTTCCTGCTGGTCATCCCTGTCTCCCTCATGGATGATGAGGGTAAATAGGGGAAACCTACTGCTGTGGGGGTTTTAGCTAATTATTTAGCTTAGAAATCAGCAAAGCAATTATTTTCTTTTCCTTTTCTTTTTTTTTTTTTTTTGGGACCATCATCTGTTGGGGTCAGCCAGAGTTAAGCCTCTCAATCTGGCTAAGCTAATAATGCCTGTTATTCACTGAATATTTATTTAATTTATTTATTTTTATTAATTTAGTCTATTCATTTATTTATAAAGAGATTCAGCTGCTTACACAGTCTCAAGGCTGTGATAATGTTTACAAAGGTTACACTTCTGAAGAAAATGAGGAGCTTGAAATAGCAGCTAATAGTCTATACCCAATATGCACATAAAGGAGTGGCCTGGTGAAGTAACGGCTGGAAATGATGCATAAGGAGAATAGCAGAGGAGCCAATTAACAAATACTAAGCTTAATATCTATCTGAGAAATATACTTCTGAAGAGTGATTTTTGCTTGCTGTTTTCAGGATTGTTTTCCTCTTACCAATATGACAGAATTTCCTCTCATATATATGGAATTTAGCATATAGAAACGTTTAGCTTTGACTTCTGCTTTTATCATCTTGACAACTTGATTAGTTTTCAGACTATGACTCAACAGGGACTTAAGCTTGCCACCATACCTTCATGGCTAGGATAGGTGAGATAAAAATAACCAGTACACCCTCCAATCATGATAGCTGTGCTGGCAAATCTCCTACTGAAGACGTTTCTGTGCTGATAAAAACATGCTTTTTCTGCCTTAGTTTATGTTTTGCAGGGAGGTGGTTGAAGTTGTATTAGAAGGACCTTTATGATATCAAATGCTATGTCTGAACCAGACAACTTTTCCAAAAATGCTGTAGGAAATTGGATGTGTCCTGGGAAATACAAAATAATAAATTTTAGCCCTACAAAATAATTAATTTTAGCCCTATTCAATGCACTGAAATCTTAAAGGATTGAGGAAAAATGAGTCATCCTTAGAATAACAGCATGAAGAGTTGCTATTCATTTATTAATCTGGAAAGTTGTTTCAGTGTGATCAAAATATTTTTCAGACACAAATGTTCAAAAAAAAGACTAAGTTCAATTTGAGCAAGGAAAGTGACACACTGGAACTGATTCCAAGCTGATGCAACCTGATGGTTGTCATATTTACCTGTAGAGGATTTGTTAACATCAGCTGCGTGCCCTTTCAACAACATAGATCCTTCTCATGCCAGATGAAAGAGTACTAGGAAAAGAATTTTTTAGCATTCACTTTTCTCATGGAAGAGCTCCTGGAGATTCTTAAGGTGTGGCAAAGAACTTGAAATTTTGACACTTCTCCTGACAGCCCCCAAGCCCCCTTGCCCCTGGAATAACAGAAGGTATGTCAAAAATGGTGGCCATCACATAATGAACTCAGGAGAAAGCAAGTCACAGTGTTGCTTCTATTTTACTGTTTGAAGTTTTCATGAGCCAGAGTTTCACACATCAATTCTTCAAATGTCAAATGAGTTTTTCAGAATGTAGTAATAAGAAAACTCTAGCTTTACAGAGGATACAAGAAAAAAATTAGTGTGAAATAAATGCCATTCTTAGTGAATGTTAGCTAAAGGGACCTGCTTTTGAATCTCAGTAGAAGTTCTAATGCTATATGGAGGCTAGGTTGTTTCACTATTTTTTACCAGATATTGGACCTGTTTGGAAATAATTTAATTCTATGTTCACCCAGGTACCTTTAGCTAAGCAAAGTTAATTTCTATGCCAGAATTTAGTGAAAAAAAAATCTTTTAAGCTTTGAATGAAAGAAAGAAGTTTATCAAGGTCTTTTTCCCAGTTATATTTAGAGTCATGCACTTAGAATCAAGTTGCTATTGGTAACTGATTTTACTATTGGTAGCCAAATTACACACTTATGTGGTAACATTTCATGGAAAAGACATTTGGAGATGTTGATGACTGAGTACTTCTAAAGTTTGCATTGCCTGTATCACATCCCTTCGTACCTACTTAAAATGTCTTGATGGTTAAAATGGTTAAATCTCTCAAGAAGGATACAGAGCAGTCTTCATGAACATTTTTTCCTTCATATATTTTGTTTTGTATTTACCTCTTTTTTCCTACTCAAAATCTACAAATGTCCCATGGACAAATTTGGATTAGGCAGAGTCATGATAACATGCAAAAAGAACTTCAGAGTACATAAGTGACTTCTACACAACCTAGTATGCAATGAGATTGTCTGTGAAAATTGCTGACCTTAATTATTTAATCAGAATATTGCTTTGAAGACTTTCCTGCTACTTGTAGATCAAAGTACTGAAGAATCCATAGAATTTTACTCTATATATTTGCATTAAAATTTAAAATGTAATCTGATCCATTCAATGACTTAATTCATAATGTCAATACTATTCTACACAGCTCTCTACATCAATATCCAACTACACTAACATTCTGTGGTGAGAGGAGACAGCAACCCCACATACTCACAATAGGGGTATGACAATAGGGGCTTCAGAACAAGAAACAACATGGATATCCTCAGGCTTGACAAGAGGTTCCCGTCATGCAAACTCACTTGAAAATAAGAAAAATGACAAAAGAGGGATTGATACTTTAAGTGACATCAGGCACATTGTCCATCACAAATGGTATTTCAGAAAAAAAGGGGAAAGAAATCCAGCATCTGAGAACACTCAGGATAACATGCCCCTGTGTAAGTCCTGATTCCTACCAGTGACCGATTTACACCATGAAACATACGGTTTCCAAATACCTCTTACCTTTCACCGCAATAACTGTGCAATTTATTCCTAAAACAAAGCTAATGAACTAATTTCCCTTTCTACAGGAACAGTGCAAGGAACTGAAGGGGGTCAGAGGTTTGTGATGGATGAACAGCAACAGCTTGCACAGGGCTGACTATGGTGAATCTTCTCCTCTTCTGAGCTTTGTGTTCCCACTCAGAAATCCTGTCCCTGTTGTAGGAATGACCCAGTGACTTATAAAGGTACAAACTGAGGTCAACTTCAGATTACCTTAATAATTCACAGCAGTTGGTGGACTTTGAACATGCAACTGAATCATCCTTGCAGCAGAAGCTCTTGAAGGAGAGTGGGAGAAAACTGGCAACAGAAAACCAGGCAGGCATTAATGTTACTAGTGCCCTCACAATAATGATAAGCACATAATTAATTCCACTTTGTTCTTTTACTAGAGGAATTGTAGTGTCACTATCTTTGGAAGCTCTTGAGAGCAGATCAGACATCCGTTAGGAATGACATATGTGTGGTGATCCTCACAGAAATACGTTAAGGGAATCTGAGATCCCTTCTGACCCCAGCTTTGTGATGACATGCACTGCATAAACAGACTTCCCTCCCTTCAGAGAGCTACTGTGTCCTTGCTCTTGTGGCTATGATAGAACTGTTTTAATTTGGTTCAGGAGTTCACTGTTGAAGCAGATCTTTCCCTTGCCCTCAGTACACTCTTTCAGTGTGAAAACTGGATTATTTTGGGTAAAGCTAAGATGGAAGGTAGGCGTGCACTTGATGAAATGCTACTGTTAAAAGGTAGTTGAGAGCTTATTTGAAACCATGAGGGTTTCAAATACTCTGGATGCCAAGTTCTGATCATGCACTGTTCCATCACACAGCTCTGTTTCTATTGCATCATGCTACTGCCTAGTATGACATCACATTATTTTCAGATCCTTTAGATACTACAGCATTACATAAGTATCGTTATTATTTCACATCAGGCACAGTTGCAACTTAATTTGCAAAAACCTATAAAGTTTTAATGAAGATGGAAAACGCTACAGCAATACAACTACACATATTTGGCCAATTTCATAGCACTGAAAAGAGAACATTTTAGTGATTGGGAGAGAGAAGAAATTCAAACCACAAGGTCATTTTACACATATGGGAATTTTAAATATACACACTTAAAACTAGCTGTGAGCATGACTCTCCTTTCTCATATATCATATATTAGTGTGACAACTCCTTCCTTTTCATGTGTTTGCATTAGTTTCTGATATTTTTTTCATAAAATAATATTAAAAACTTCTAGTGTGACAGTCTGATTTTTTGGTTGATCTGAACAGTAAATCAAATTTTGTATTGCCTTCCTAATTTGGATCAATATAATGCTTTGATAATACAGTCTTAGTGAACAAAACATCAAGCATCCTTCTCAGCAGGCAAATTTCTGGACTGTGTACTGCCAGAGCAGGGACTTACATCCAGTTTTGTTAGGAAAAGTCCAGTGAGCCAAAGAAAATGTCAGTGTTTCACCGGAGGAATACACTTCCCAGGCATAACTGCGAAGATGTTCTTTGCCAAAAGGTCACAGAAACATGCTTTTCATTTTTTTTCTGCCTTACTAAGCACAACTCAATTTCAAGATACTGCATAGAGAGTTTTTCTCAGCATGAGGAAAGACTGAAACAGAAGATGGTAGCACAGAGATCTGGTCCCGTTCTTAATTCAATACCAGACTGTTGTTCAACAAAGTATTTTACTATCTCTTAGGTTCTCCATGATAGAATGAAAACAGGAACCTTCACACTCACAGTGGTAGATACTCTTCTAAGACAGTTTAATGTGCAGTGATTTTTGGTGCTCTGTAGTTTGATGGTAATAGAGATGTCTTCTGTTACGTCATTGGTCAGGACATAATAATATATATATAATTTGGAAATGTAGCATTAGGCAGAACACCAGACAATCCCAAAGTAAGACATAAAGCAGCATATCCTATTCTTCAAATTCCTTAAATTCATATCTTTAAAAGAATTATGGACTACAGTCAAGAAGCAGTCAAATAATCTCAAGAGCTGAAAGAATTACAAAATATTGCTTATTTCAAACAATATTTTATGATAGAAGTTATTTTGCGATAGAAGGAGGCATCTTGCAACCTGTGGCTGTGCAAATACCCAATATTCTTTTTGGTTGGTTGGTTTGTTATAAAATGAAAGACAGTGTGGCTTTTGAAAGAAACAAAAAACCTGAAGCAAAAGTGTGATTTTGAATTGACGTAAAGCATACCAATACATGAAAAGCATTTCAGTTTTGAGCATGGTAAACAGGCAAGAGCAAGAAAGCTTTTGTTTCCAGGGTTGCATTAGGAGTGGAAGACACTCAGATATGCTGTAGGAGTTCTCAGTTCAGATGCTTTTTTTTTGCCTGAGGAAGTTCAAATTTGTACTGCCTATCTTTCTGGAAAATTTTTCACTTTTATATTTCATTTCATCATTCGCAAGGGTATATGCCTGTTTTTTAAGACAGTTTCCTGACTCTCATGCAATGTTACTCTTTTTTTCATTTTTTTCCTTCTCAGTTTCTTCTGTATAAGCACTCCTGATCAATGGAAATATGTGTTTTCAGAAACAATGAAACAATATTATCAACTGAGCCTGAAAGACATACATTTATCTATGATAGGTGGAATAAGACCACTGCTGGTAGAGAAACAAAAAGAAGTTGAGTCTTCTACTTAAATTGGACTACTGCATTAAAAAATTTCACTAACACCGTTTTCCTGCATGCATAGTTGGCTAACTGGCAAACACATTCAAGACATCTTGAACTGAGCTTTTGAGTGAGTGAACTCTTCGCTGACACAAAATTGATTTCAGTAGTATTCTTGCCTTTTGTAATTCAGTTTTAACCTCTTAAGAGAGATTCAAGGCAGGGCTGTGGCAAACAATAAATATGATGGACAATATGGGGAGGAAGGAGGTTTGAAGTATGGGACAAAACCTCCTCCTCCTCTGTTTAGAGATGACTATACCTCTAAGATTGCTCTGTTTTAAAATTAATATTGTTTTCATCAGTGTGTCCTAATTGTAGGTACTGAAGTTTTACTGTTTAACTTCAGGCACTTGAGACTTCAATCTCAACACTCTAAAAGTTAATGTACCTACCTATCCCAAAATACAGGCAATGTTCATTTATCAATTAAATTTTCAGTCATCTGTTATCTAAATATAAGCCTGAACCCTCGTGGGATAGTCTGAGTTATACTGACTGTGTGGGTTGTGGCTGCAAAGCTTCTAACTGGAATGATGCCAGATCTGATGAAGAACCTGCCAGTGCTCCTGGGGTTATTCCAGGTGATATTAAAGGCTGTATTCATACATGTGCCACTCTTCCCTGTGTGCCAGAGGTAAGCCCAGACCTCCAGTCTCAACAGTTTTTGTTTAGCCATGGCTGACAAATGAACCTGTTCTCATAGCTAGTCAAAAAGTATCTTCTGGCAGCGTAATTTTTATCTTTATCTTTTAGCCTATTAAGACTATTTCAGCTCATGTTATGCTGCACTTCCCTTTTTAAAGTCCTGTTTGGGAAGGCTGACATCCTGTTCATTCTAAAATTAACAACAAAGTTGTCATTACCTTGGATAGCAAAGGGCCATATATTTAGATACTCCTGCTGTTTTGAAATTCAAAATCTATCTAGCTCTATCACTCTAGATAAAACCAGATATTTTCCATCAGGTTGATAATTATGCAGAGAAAATGGATAAAAATTAAAATTTTCATACTTGACTTTGTGAGCTATCAATTGGTTTTGAGCAGCCTTTCTGTTGGAAATATTAGCTCAAAGCATTGCCTGGATGATTCTCCAAGCATTCTTTTCTTCAAATCACTAACTGACAATCCATTCTATATCCATGATATGTGATTGAACTCTGTGGAAACTCTTAAAATACAAAACCTTGTGTCACCTATCTCAGATACATACAAGAAATCCAAAATTTTTTGCTCCCCTTTGCAAAGAGACATTTAACATCTTCAAAGAAAATGTCTGTTTAGATTCCAAATAATTTAGGACCTTATGTGTGTTCTCTTATTACAGGAACCATTTGTCTAACTTACTAGATCACTTTGAAGATTTTAGCACTTAAAAAAACATGGTAGTCAAGGTCCTTTTACCTAATTCACTTGAAACTGGCTCAGAAAATTGTCAGAAGTTTCTAGAAATGTACTTCAACCTATGTGCCACTGATGCTAGAGACAAAAAATAACCCCAGCCTTTAATAAATTATCATTTATTTCCCAAATCTAAACATTTTTCACATAATTTTCTTCCCAAGAGCCACAATCACATTTGTCAACTTAACTGATCCCTGAAATGAGATCCAAATTATTCAACAGGCATAAAATTAGTAGCAAGCCTCCGGCATAAGACAGCAGTTGCTTTTAGCATTCATTTTTGCTTTATTAACTATTAGAGAACTATGGCAAATGAGATCATAGGATGATACTGCAGTCCAATTGAGTAGTCTCTTATTCCTGCAGCAGAATATATTTTTGTTTGTTTGTTTGCAGGTTTTTCGTGATTTTTTGTTTTTTTTTTTTTTGTTTGTTTCATTGGTTAGTTTAGTTGGGTTTGTTGGGATGTTTTTGTTTTGTTTAGTTTGGATGGTTGGTCAGTTTTGTTCTTTAATTTTTCTACAACTCCAGAACCCTCTAGATGAAGTTGGGCATGTGTATCTGCAAAGGCACATTGAGGTGCTCAGACTTCCAGTATCTGAAAGCAATAAGTTCTCAATTTTTCTTTCAAAATTATTAAGGCTTCTGGTCACAGGACAAGTTACTATCTAGAGGCAAAATCAATCCAAAACAATAAAAATGCCAAGTCATCTACTGAACTGCTAGAAGCAATCTCTCTTTAAAGAACAGTGATACTTTAACTCAACTGACTGCAGCTCTTCTCCTTGGCTTCTGAGAGGACTCTTACCTTTCGCGATTTCCAGCCATATTTCTATTCCCATTCCCATTCCCATAGCCTCCATCTAGTGAGCCACACAGAGGAAATTCATCCAGTCGAATCTGCAGTTTCCCATAGTAACTTACTACATTTGCTTACCCTCCCTGTTTCTCCTGACATCTACCCTACTGTGCCTGTTATGCAACTGTCTCCCTTGTGCCCCTGTTTCTTTCTCCTCTGGATCTTCTAATCTCCAACCTTGCCCAGGCCTAGCTTGATAAAACATTCCTGAGGCAGTTCCTGTTTTCTCTAGATTTCTCTCTACAGAAAAAAAAAAATCAAACCAAAAAACAAACCCTTTTATAGTGTCTTTCCTACAAAACAATGCTTCTGGATGCAGGCCATTGAGTTGCTCAGTCATTTCTCATTCTTCAACACTAACCAGCCTACTTTTCTTCTTTTCATATTGTTTTCCATTTTATTTTATAAAATAAAATGATATTCAAAGTAAATATCTTTGACACATTTCATTCTTTTTAATCAATTATTCGATGAATAAATGTGAGACTGTATTTCCTGGAAATGTATTGCAAATGAAATGATTCACACTGCATCACAACAAGGTTTTTCCTGGCCCCATTGCACCTAGTGCCAACAACAGACTTCATGTCAAGATACTGACAAAAATGTACTAACTAAAAATATGGACACTTTAATGAGAAATTTAATGAGACATCTAAGCAGTGTCAGGCCACTTATGATTTTCTGGTTTTTAATTTATTCATGTCCTTACTCTGAAGGCCTCTATGCTTTTATTTTTAATCATGAAAATGAAAAAAAAAAGGAAATTAATAGCAATTCATGTTAATGGGGACTAGTTGAGGAGAAATGTATAGGAAGACAGTGGAGAAAACAGTCTCATTAATTTCTTTGTTATTGCAGCTAAATATAATGAAGAATACAGTCTGATTTTCTTATAATTCAGTAGGCATGTGAAGGCCACACTGAATGAGAGAATGTGCTCTTTGACCATTTTGTAAAAATGTCTAATTAATTTTCCTTTGTCACTTCCAATATGTTTCTATTACATGCTTGGGACTACTGGGGTTCCCAATGGTGACTGAATTTTGCAGTGCAAAATTACCGTCCTTAAGTAATTCTAAGAATTCCTCACTGAAAACT
Source organism: Corvus kubaryi (assembly GCF_017639235.1). NCBI lineage: Eukaryota > Metazoa > Chordata > Aves > Passeriformes > Corvidae > Corvus > Corvus kubaryi. The sequence continues at coordinate 4,978,978 of NW_024582056.1, read as the reverse complement.
CTTAAGCACACATCAGGTGCTGGTTGTGGCCACACAAGGAAAGACTCTGCTTGGTTATACTTATTATTTTACATTGCCTTGAATATTATTTGTTTGTTTTGGATAATTGCAAATTTTTTGAAAAGTTATCTGCAATATTTTCCTCTACACTATAAATGAAGATTATATGGTTCTGAAATATTCTTCTCATGGACGACCATGAAGGAGCAATGATCCTATAGACTGCATGGTCTTTGTCAGAAATGAGATCTGGGAGTGTGTCCAGTTCATCCAGTTACCTGATAAGTTACAAGCAGTGCAATGTAGCAGGATAAATATATGGGCAGAAGGTGCCAGAATATGCTGTCATCAAAGATTCCCATGGATAAAGGTCACCTGTGTTACCTGCATGGGAACAACTGACTGGATAACTGAGACTTCCAATGCTACTGGTAACCAACAGAATGCATTTACCAATGACTCTCATTGCATTTGAAAAGCAAGAATTACTACTACAGAAGCCCTCAAATCAGCTGAGTTGCAATGTAATGAAAGAGTAAATGAGGGCCTTTGTATTCCCCCAAAACCTCCCCGAATCTATATATTATTTGAATTTCCTGTACTCCATTACCATGTTCAGAAAACTTTATTTCATAGAATTATAGAATAGGTTCTTTAAGAGCTCATAGCTATGAACAGAGAGTTCAAGTAAACACTTAATAAACTGTTTCTGACTAATTTTCTTTGTTCACTTAATTATTCACATGGGATTTATTGTGAAAAAAAAAAAAAAAGGTAATTTTCCAAAATGAACAATGGTGAAAATTATATTGTTAATAACTTTTTACCTTTCTTCACATCTTATTTACCTTTTAGCACTTCTTGCAAAATATTCAGTTTTATGGTAAAGGAACAGCCTCTAAATTATGATTTCACTTTCCAGGAAAAATTTCCCAAAGGATAGATCCACCAGATGGTGCCATTCACCTAGCCAGATGAGGAATTTGGTCCATGAAAGCTTTCAATTTCTTATTCATAGATAATCTTTAATAATCAGTATATCCTTGTTCATCATTTTATCAATGTCCTATGCATTTATGAATGTTATGCTAATCTTTATTTAAAGACATAAACTTGTCAGAGCATCTGTTTCTCAAGTAAGGGTAGGTGGGCAGAGATGATCCAACATTTTATTCAGTTGCAGAGTTTCCAATTTTGATTTTGGTTTATTTTTTGTTTTTTTTCTTTTACTGAGAAGAGTAAAATACAAAGCTGGGAGGAATGGCCAATAGCCCAGAGGGCTGTGCAGCCCTTCAGAGGGACCTCAACAGGTTGGAGAGATGGTCAGAGAAGAACCGTCTGAAATTCAACAAGGGCGAGCGCAGGGTCCTGCACCTGGGAAGGAATAACCCCATGCACCAGCACAGGCTGAGAGCTGACCTGCTGGAAAGCAGCTCTGCAGAGAAGGACCCAGGAGTGCTGGTGGACAACAAGCTCTCCATGAGCCAGCAGTGTGACCTTGTAGACAAGAAGGCCAGTGGGATCCTGGGGTGCATTAGGAAGAACATTGCCATCAGGTCAAGGGAGCTGATCCGGCCTCTGTACTCAGTCCTGGTGAGGCCACATCTGGAGTGCTGTGTCCAGTTCAGGGTTCCTCATCACAAGAGACATATGGAGGTCCTGGAGCAGGTCCAGAAGAAGGTTACAAATGATTCAGGGACTGGGGCACCTCTCTTAAGAGGAAAAGCTGAGAGAGCTGGGCCTGTTTATTCTGGAGAAAGACATCTGAGAGGGGACGTAATTACTATCTATAAGTATATGGAGGAAAGGTGTCTACAGGATGGAGCCAGGCTCCAAAGGACAAGAGGAAACAGGCAGAAACAGGTGCTCAGGAAGTTCCACCTGAACATGGGGTGACTAAGCACTGGAACAGGTTGCCCGGAGAGGTTGTGGAGTCTCCCTCACTGGAGATATTCCAGAACCATCTGAACACAACCCTGTGCAATGTGCTGTAGGATGACCCTACCTGAGCAGGAAGGTTGGACCAGGTGACCCATTGTGGTCCCTTCCGACTCTTACCCACTGTGACTATGTAAAACTTGCATGCAATCACTGAAAATAAAAAAGGTTAAAAGAAATGCAACTTTCCACCTCAGTCGCCCACTTTTTCCCTCATTAGGAAGCAACTCATGTTTGTCTTCCATAACTGCTCAGAATGTTTTACCTTTGGCTAATATAGTTAATTTATCTTTTGCTAAATTTTGATCTCTAGAATTGACACGAGCTGGAACTGAGTCTATCCATTAAATAAATGCACAGGCTTTTCTGATTTACTTTAAATGGCCACATCAAATTATTAATACCTCTTCTTGGAGAAGAAATATTTTTACATCTATTGTTCTATTATCAATCCTAGGCCTTAAATAACAAATAAGAGTCCAAATTCTCATTTTAGCAAGAACCTTACACTCCTTCTATCTTCATACCATATCTTAAGTAGTATTCAGTTTTTCCTGATCCTCTGTTTGACTATAACAGAAGACCATTACACAGGGTCCTACATCCTTACCTGGTCTAGCCTTAATGAAAACACATGATTTCTTTCATCAGGCCTAATGTAGCATTTTTCAGAGAGGGAGTCTTCATCTGCCTCCATTCCCCAGAAGTGGCTCTTACAACCCACTCCACAGGCTGCCTGTCCTTACTGTTCCCAGCACAGAAATGACAGTAGACCAAACGTATCTGGAACTGTCAGCAAGAAAATTTGAGATGCCTGAGAAAAAAAAAAAGCACTTATTTAGATGTAAACACTGTACTTACTGAGAAAGCACAGGCTAAAATGGTTTGGTGCAAATTCTGGACACTTTTCTACATGGCTGTGTGCCAACACAGGGCTAAAAGCCACACAGGCACAGCAATGCTCATCCTTCCACCTGAGATACAGGACATGTAAGCCTCTGCACAGACATGTGCTAATGACCACAGGCAGCCCTGGGAGCCAAGCTGCCTCTCACAGTGCATGCCCAGGGATTTTGCACCAATGCATACAAACTCTGAGTGAATCCAACCCAAATGTTTCTCTATTTAATGCAATAAATTTATACATTGAACCAAAAAAAGAGCATCTATAATGTCCGGTTTCAGTTTCATCACGATCTCTGGAAAGTCCTGAAAGCAGACTCCTCCGAGCAATCAAAGTGCCTCCTTGCTCAAAATGACTTTCCCATTTAAACTTGGAGTCTCTCAAACTTTACTCAGGACAATGCTAATGGATTTTGGCAGAACATGTCCTCTGCCTGATGCATTCACAGAACACCTTAGCTTTTACTTTCTTTTGACTGGTTCCCAGTTTATTTATTTTTCTATGTTTTTTGCCTTAAACTAAATGTAGTTAAAGTTGTCTCCAGATTTTGACATCCTAATTTTGTATATATAAATGCTTACAAATTGGATTTGTGGCCTGAATATAGCATATATATTTGCTTGGGTGTGTATATATATATATATATATGTATGTATTTGTTACTGGCCTGAGAAAGTTCAACCTTGTCACATTTATAATTAGCAGGATTTCGTACTCTACCAAGTCCCCCTTTCTTGGGGTTTGGGTTTGTTTGGTTTTTTTTAAACTGGTGGTGGTAACAACAGGCTTGCATATAAAAAATACACAGTGTGAAGACTGTTAATGGTGAATCACACAACTGCTAGAAAAACATTTTGTAACAGTTTCTTAGCCTTTTTAGGGTAATAATTCCCTAGTCAGAAAAAGGAAGATTGATAATCACTTCAAATTTTATTTTTAAAAAATATATTTAATGAGAAAGGTTAGTCATGCTAGTTTCTAGGTACCTGGGGATCCAGCCAAATCTGCTGAACCTGACTAATTTTTTTAACCCCAGTGCTGGTTTCTACAGTGTATTGCATTAGTACACTTCTAGAACCACTCATCTCCTGAGATCGAACTAAAATGACAAAAGCCACAATGGTGTTAAAAAATTGATACAAGTGTTATGGCACTAATCCAAAATTTGACAGAATCTCACTTCTACCTCCAGCATGCTTGTTCTTATTGACTGCAGTTCTTTTCCCTATCTCACAGTGTGAGAATGCATTCAAAGAAATTTTTCTTTTTACTTTTTTTTTTTATTATTTTTATTTGCCTTCACTGAAATTAGTTGCTATCCCTAGACCATGTTGCAAAGGCTGACTTAGCTTTCATCGTACCTCTTTTTCACTGGGGCAATGCATCTAACTAAAAAACAGCACCAGTGCAAGAAAGGTTAAGCAGAAGCACCCTTGCAGTAAGTCCTTTTTCAACACAGAAGAAATGAAAGATGTCAGATAGCTTGACTTAAGACATTAACTTCAATGTGATATTCTGAGCCAGACTCTGTAACTTTAGGACGTACTTTGTTTCATGTACACCGGTGCTCTTGTGTCAAGATAAGCAGGTCTTCATCCAGAGCTCCTTAAATACGCAAAAATTCAGTGTTTTAGACCAAAATAAAGCAATTAAAGTTAAATATTTCTGCTCTTTTTATACTTCATGACTGTTATTGGTTATGACTAATGAAGGATGTAAGTAGCGACTGTTGCAAAAATCACCAAGGAATTTTTCTGACAGCAAACCACACAAAGGACTCCATACACCCTTTACTGATGATGTGGGGCAGGACTCACTTAAACAGATAAAACTTTCAATATCATTGCACGTAAATATCTCAAATTATATGTTTATTTAAACTCTTTTCTTTCCAGTATTTGTACACTTTATGTTCTTACTTGGGTTTAACAATATGTGACCATTAGAAAGACATCATCCTAATGGTATCTCATTTTTAAACCCTTTCACTTCCTGATTATAATGCACTAAAAGATGCATTTGTATTCTTATCATTACAAGAAAATATTGAAAAAAGTATAATAATTTATCCTTTTTTCTTCCCCCATCCCCTGGTAATAAGAATCTGTGCCCTTCTGTATAAGAAACTGTGTAATATATTATATTATCCTTTTCCTTTAAGCTATGTCACGGTAGGACAGATTTCCTTACAGAATTATAGAATGGTTTGAGCTGGAAGGGACCTTAAAGAACATCTAGTTCCAACACCCCTGTTATGGGCAGAGACACCTTTCACTAGATCAGGTTGCTCAAAATCCCATCAAACCCTGAATACTTCCAGGGATGGGGCACCCACAGCTCCTCTGGGCAACCTATTCCAGTGTCTCACCACCCTCAAAGTAAAGAATTTCTTCTGAATATTTTGCCTAATATCCAATCTAAATCTACCCTCTTTCAGTCTGAACCCATTATCCCTTGTCCTATGACTTCATGCCTTTGTGAAAAGTCCCTCTCCATCTTTCTTTCAGGCTCCTTTTAGGTACTGGAAGGTGCTCTAAGGTCTTCCCGGAGCCTTCTCTTCTCTGGGCTGAACAACCCCAACTCTCTCACCCTGTCTTGATAGGAGAGGTGCTCCAGCCTTCTGAACATCTTCATGGCCCTCCTCTGGACTTGCTCTGAGAGGTCGACGCCCTTCCTGTGCTGGGGCCCCCAGAACTGATGCAGCACTGCGGGTGGGGTCTCACCAGAGCAGAGCAGAGGGGCAGAATCCCCTCCCTCACCCTGCTGCCCACGTTGCTTTGGATACAGCCCAGGACACGTTTGGCTCACTGGGCTGTGAGAGCACATGGCTGGGTCATGTGCAAACTGATGAAAGGAAAGAACTGAAAATGACAGGTCTGTTCTCATAATTAATATGTTAAGTCATACAGTATGTGGAAAAACAATTCTAATCAGAACTGAGCCTTAGCTAGAAAACAGGAGCACGAAAATGATGAGCTTTCAAATCCTTGGCTCCTTACATATGAAACACAGGAACTGAACATATTTTATTAAACCACATAGAGCCTTTAACTCTGAGTTTTTTGCAAGATAAAAATTATGAATACTACTGCTCAGAGGCAGCAGCACTAAAGAAATCAGTTCTTACTCCAACAAATTTTGTGAAGTACACTCACACCTTTGTGAATGCAGTGCACTTTGTCTATATTGGCACAAAACTAATCTAATTGAATAATAATATAACAAGCAACTTAAAGATATTTTTTCCTTTTGATAAATTTTTTGGGTTTTTTTCTACAGAAGCAATATCTCTTCACCAAACATGAGGTCAGAATTTCTGCTCTACAAAATTTATTGTTTTTCTGAACTCATGGTTTGGTAAAGCCAAAGCTCATGCAGTTATCTTCACAACTGACTGCTGGCACATTTGTTATATTTTGCTTGGTGTAAAGCAGAGAAAGCTAGTGATTTATCTTTGACAAGCTACTGTTATGTCACCGTCTGGCACATGAGAAAGACTTACCAAATCACACCTTCATGTAAATATATTTAATGACAAACTTCCATCCTTTTTTACCCTAAAAAAAGCCTCTATAAGAGATATCAAGACTGTAGAAAGGCTGGGAAGAACTTTGTCCCTCCTTTTCAGTATGTGTCTACCTAGATGCAATTCCCTATTATTCCCATTCATTTTACCAGGGATAAAGCTCTGGGACTGCTGACAGGTAGTTATCAGCACCTTATTACAGAGCCACTCTGGGACAGAAAACCAGGCAGTTGGTCAGGGCCACAGAGCATGAGGAGTGCTACAGCCATGGCTGTAACCTGGTGCACCTGCTGCCCACTCCAGTTTCTGTCCTCTGCTCTTTCTCTGTGGGCTCTATCAGGTGACACCTGCACTGGCCTCACAAGCGACACAGGAATTCAACTTGCAGGTCTCTGGCTAACTGTCAAAGAGCTAACTAAATAAAGATGTCTTTTCAGATGTCTTTTCAGAACCCAGACAGGTCATGTCTCTTGTTCCCAGCCCTCTGCAGTCACTTAAAATAATAAGAATCATGCTACTTAAATATTGCATTAAAAATAATCATATGATGAATGTGCTGTAAGATTTAATTGAAAAAGAGCAAAGCAATTATAGGAGTCTGAGTTTAATTTTACATTAAATTTAAAGATGTAATCCTGCACTTGACTTATTTTTACTTTCTCTTTAATCTGCGCATATCTGATTTTGATCAAATTAAAAGTAAATATGAAAGGAGAACCTACCAAACAAGTTATGTGCTGTGACCTTTCCTCCCCTTACTTCACGTGGTTGAAAAGGAATTTTTTTTTTCCTTTTTCAGAAAGCTTGCTTTCAATTACTTGGTTTTTTAGGTCATCATATTAAAAACCATACACCACTTCAGTTTCCTTTAATTATTACACATTTGATTTTAAAAATTCTTTAGGCAAAATTCTATTTTCAGTTACACACATGCAGCCCCACTGAAGTCACTAATTACCATTTAATCAGATATATAGCTTACTCTCATGGAAAGCAGATAAGAATGAGGGGAAAGGCAGGAAGAGAAAGGACTCAGAGAACAAAATAATCAGCTGACTAGCAAAGATAATTTAATAACATAGACATAGCTAAGGCTTATTGTGAATATTCTCTTCTGATTTTGTGAGTTAACAGTCATTTAAGATTAATGACTATGTACATGTTTCATCAGTTTATTCTAAAAGACAAAGAGAAAATTATGTTTAGTTATAATTACATTTATAAAGACCATGCTGCCTTCTAAGTTTTCACTAATGCTATTTTTGGAAGGTACTAAATATTCACAGAGCAGAGAGACAGAAGGTCAGCTAAAACACAAACAGGAGTGTAATCACATCAACAGTAGAAATAACAGTAGAAGCAGTGTTGCAGAGTGATTACATGCATTGCACCACAACCTCCTCTACCCCTGAACTAAGCTATCTAAAACTACCTAGTTAGGTCGGTATATTTAATGTCTTGCATTGAGATGGACAAGAGCTTGGTTAGGTTAAAAGAGCAAAAAATTCACCATGCCAATAAAAACGATCCCAGGAAGAGAGCACACTGTTTAGGTTAAATTACTTTTAATGTCTGTACTTGTTTCTTAACGTTGTCTTATACCACAGCCAAGCAACCACTGCACCAAGCTGCTGCCACTTGCTGGCAAGGTTAACAGCAGGTACAATGTGAATGGCCCAGGCTGCAGAGCTGTGTGTCTGCTCTAGTGCCCTGTAATAAGGAGATGTAGCATCCTTAGCTGCTCACTGCCAGGTACTTCCACACCTGCATTTACCATCTTCTCTAGGTCAGATTTTGTGCAGCGAAGTTGCCAGAACATTGGCTGTGAGCTCTCGGCACCTCAACCCAGTACAATTCTTCTTCAGCCTGGCTTGAGCAGCTTTCCATAATTGTTCAAGCCAAGACAGATATTTTGCCCCTAAAACAGATAAGGACTTAATATACCATTATTTCTGCTTAAATGTGGGGATGGTACTTTTGAGACACAGAAACATTTTCAATTAACATAATTATTTTTGCAGCAATTGCCTGACCATGGCCTTTAACACACATTTGAAAAAATGCTATTGGAAGCACAATTGCATTGGCTGTCCAGAATATATTGAACCACTGCCAGTTGTCTATGTTTATTAATTTCACTAAACAGTATTTTCAGCAGTTAACATCACTGACCTGGTTTCAGTGGATGTAAAGATTAAAAATGCTAAAAGCTTTTTTGCCGTATATATTGTAACTGTGTATAATAATACGTTTTCACTAGTCGTGGGAGCATTTCAAGAATTTCAGAGTTCTAATTTCCATTGAGTAAAGGCTTGGGAGTCTGAAAGTTATTCCTATCTTTTTCTGTATCTGTTGAGTCTGGAAAATTAAATGTGAAAGCCTGCGAGGGAAGACTTTCAAGTAGGCTTGTTAGAGCCTGCAGTTGGCCAGGAAAATCTGCAAAATATATCTCCTTATGATTTCTCAGAAATTTTGATAACCCTCTCAATTAGAAAATGAGTTGAAGATACATTTAAAAAAATTATTAAATACTAGAAAATAAAGATTTATTGTAGAACATCTTTGAAATGTCAAAATTGGATTGATTATAGAAACGTTTTAGAAGAATGTTTATTTTTCACAGAATCATTTTGTCTTTGCCTAAATTTAAAGTATAACTAAATACAACACAGTTAGCGATAATATAGCTTTTAAAAATGACTGTATGTATATTTTCAGACAGTCGCAACTACTCCATAATGTTCGGAAGAAAAAATGGAGACACTTCTCCTTGTTTAGCTTACAAAATCTAATTCTTGGAGATTACGTTATTGGTTTGGGTTTTCCTTCCTTCCTTCCTTCCTTCCTTCCTTCCTTCCTTCCTTCCTTCCTTCCT
>NW_024582056.1:4864599-4969635 GCF_017639235.1 Corvus kubaryi | reverse complement strand
TTCCTTCCTTCCTTCCTTCCCTCCCTCCCTCCCTCCCTCCCTCCCTCTCTTTTCTTTAAAGGATGAAATATAAATAGCATTTCCCTTCCATACATCTCTGTTATTTTCTTGCCTTTCAGCTTACTAGCATGACTAAGAAGTTCTTAGTGGAAAACCTACATATTCATCAATTGAAAACCACTGTAATTCTCATATAAGACATTCAAAGAAAACAAGATATTTAAAGATAACAGAGTCTGAAATACTTCCTTCCAAGAAATGCCAAAACAGAAAGTAGTGTGCAAGAACATGGATTGTGAAAATCTAATATCATGCAAATACCCCCAAAATAGTGATGTAAACATATTTTAGTTGTGTTTTTTGACAGGGAGGTCTGTAAAGCTGTGCTCAAAACCTCCTCAAGAAAAGCATTCTGATTCACAAAAGCAGCCTTCCAAGTTTCAAATTTATCTTCAGTCCTGTGCTGGTTTTGGTTGGGGTGGATTTAATTTTCTTCACAGTGGCTTGTATGAGGCTATGTTTTGGATTTGTGCCAAAAACAGGGTTGATAATAAAGAGAATTTTTTTGTTATTGTCCAAAAAGGACTGTTGTGGTTTAACCCCAGCCAGCCACCAAGTCCTATTACAGCTGCTCACTCACTCCTCCACCAGTAGAACCGGGGAGAGAATCAGGACAAAAGGTAAAAAATTAATGGGTTGAGATAAAGGCATTTTAACAGGGAAAGCAAAAGCTGTGCACACAAGCAAAGAGGAACAATGAACTAATTCACTGCTTGCCATGGACAGGCAGGTGTTCAGCCATCTCTAGGAGAGCAGGGCCCCATGACACAGAACAGTGACTTGGGAAGACAAACATCATCACTCCAAATGCCCCCCACTTCCTCCTTCTTCCCTGAAATGTATATACTGAGCATGTCATATGGTCTGGAATATCCCTTTGGTCAGTTTGGGTTACCTCTCTTGTCTGTGTCTCCTCCCAGCCTCCCAAGAACGCCCAACTTCCTCACCAGTGTGGCGGTGTGAAAGGCAGAAAAAGACTTGGCTCTGTGTAAGCCCTGCTCAGCAATAACAAAACCAAAAATACTCAGAAAGTATTACCAACCCTGTGTTCAGCACAAATCCAAAACACAACCCCATACCAGCCTCTGTGAAGAAAATTAACTCTACCCCAGCCAAAACCAGCACAAGTTCCCAAGTTGCATATTTTACAAATCTTTGCATCATAAAGTATTGTCTGGTGCACAGCCACTTTGTGATCATTGTTTTTAAGTAAATTAAATCATTTTATTAAAAAAAAAAAAAGAAAATACAATAAAAAAATTATATCTGAGGACTGACTTTGTTAAATCTCTTGAAACACAAGTGATTACAGAACACTTTACTGCAAATCCACTTGAGCTTTTATTATTAATTTTTTTTTTTTTTTTTTGTTATTCTGCATGTGATTACATTTAGAAAGGTGGAGGAATAATATGGGAACTTTTTAATTAAAATTGTTATTGTCCCAAATACTGTGAAAAACATTTCAACATTTATGGCAAATGGAGCATGAAACACAGCACTGTGAACATGATGGTCAAATTGCTGGGTAAGTAAATATTCTGCCTCAAAACCTTTTCAAAGTCAGATGTGGCTAAACATTTAAAGTACAATTCTACTGTGAAAAGAAGCTGTCAGAAAATATCTGTTTTGTACTTTGGAGATCTGCTTCTTATGTTTACTCATGTGACTGAAAACATCAGACTCTATTCCATCTAGCTGCATTCATTTCATCTGCAAGGCTGGATACACAGACATGATTGAGTGTGTTTACTTATGTCTCTGGCAGTAGGAACATAATTGTTAATTAGTTTCCAAGAATAAAATCTTAATTGCTGATAAAGATTGTGTATCAAAACACAAGTGAGCAGTTTTGTTCATGACAGCATTTGGGTAACATGAGTTCAATATGTCTAGGCTTCAGACTACACCAAACACTGTGAATATTTAGTACCTCAGACTACAGTGCTTGAGTTTGCTTCATATGTTAGAAATGGTGAGAAAACATTTCAAATGCTCACTGTGAAGAAAAATGGAGAAAAAAAAAAGAACATTAGAAAGACAAACTGCGGGGAGCCAAGAGAAAACTTTCTTCCACATCTACCTCAAGCTGGCAGGACATCTGCTCAGTGCCCACCATCTGGGTGTGTCTAATTAGAGACTACCTGGAATAGGCTCTCAGAGAGCTATTACAGAAACAGCTCCGCAGCAGATGCAGCTTCAGTCCCTAAGGGCTGAAAGATAAGGCTGCAAGAAAAAGGGGACCACTGACGGATGGGAATATTGTATCACCTTGTGTAGTAGTTTTGTAGAGCGAAATGCTTCCAGAAGAAATAAGTATTGCTTGCACTTGGAATTTACATGGAATCCAACAGGGAGTGGTGATTACACAGAGCAGCAAGTCCAAAGACATTGGAACAGCACACTGAGATGTAGTAAATACGTGCCGTCCCATACTGATACTTCTGATGCACCACAGTTTAGACTGATGTGATATGGATTTTTTTTTTCCTTTCTTTTTTCCCTTTTCCTTGAAGCATCTTTTTTTTTTTTCCTCAGTTTTTGAACTATTCTTTTCAGGTTTTAACATCACCTCAATTTCAAATCATATTCAGCTGAAATTTAACACAGACCTGTGTTTAGTTTCCTACTCTCTAGCCAAAAAATCTCCTTAAAGACAATTTTTAGGGGTTAAACAAATTGCAATATAACATCAGGAGAAAATAAGTTATTTTCCCCTTTTTCTAGCTTTTTTTTTTTCTGCAAAAGTATCACACTTGCCTAGCATAGCACTTAGCACTTTCTGCAGACTGAAACACAAACTCAGAATCTTTAGATACCTCAAGATAACTCTAGAGAACTGAAACAACTTCCCTCATACCAGAGATGCATTAATGTAAAACTGCTGCTTGTCAGAGAGCTCGATTCTCTTTTTTACCTTTTGATATTGACACTGATCCCAGTGCTTCACTTTGTAGAACTTGCAACAGAGAAGAAAGATCTGGGTTCTGTTGGAGCCTCACTCGGAACAGCCAGGTACATGGCATGAGTTGGCTCATGGCTTAGGGCACAGTGCCAGCTACAGAGCTCTCTGGTCCCCTTCTGCACTGCCCTCAGAAGAGCCACCATCAGCTCTGCCATCTTGTTAAAGTAAGGCCATGCTTTTGAAAACACAAACCATAACAGGTATAATAGGTCACAAAGGTTATACCTTAGCCACGAGTTATTTCAGTTATGTTTTGCTTACAAAATACCTGTCCTTTCCTGGGTCTTTCAGGCTAACTTGTGTGTCTCAGAGTCCTCACTCCAGATCGCCCACACTTTGCACAGCAGCAGGAACAACAGCTTCAGGGAGCTACCTGACTCTGAGACCCTTCACAGTCTAGCTCCCAAACACTCTTGCTCTTTGGCCTCTACCTGTCTTGTGCCTGGAGCCAGGTGTGAATAGACACCTCTAGATACTCACCTTTGGGGCTGACAGCACACGTGGACAGCTGAATAAGGTCCTCTGCAAATGTCCAGCTCCCATTCCCTTGGCCAGAGAATCACTCACTTGATCTTACTTAAATCTTTTGCATTTTGTGATTATAATTTTCCCAGAGGTAATCTGAATAGTGTAATAAAATCCATATGGGATTGCAAACATTAATGATGTTTTCACCTACAAAAATGGCAATATAAATTAAATTCTTAGGCACAATAATATATTCCTTCTTCAGGTTAGTTTAACTTCTGTTAGAATTTAATGCAGCTCCTCAGTATTATCACCTGGTCTTTAAAGGCTCAGTGGGGTTATCAAGCATAGAAAGATGATTTATCAAGTTCTTCCTAGTAGCTTAATAAAACTGTTTATTAGTGAAAGCTACTGTAGTAAATTTGAGGATAACTGGAGATCAGAAGCCCCAGCTTTGACTGTGCAGTGCACCCATCCAATGTCATCAGGGTGATCAGAGCTGAACAGCCTAATGACAAGCACAAGAATGGATTAAGCCAGCTGGGATCGGAGGTGGAGAGATGGAATAGTGAATGACCTGAACATGACCTGGTTCTGCTTGTTCTTTTGAAATACTCAAGGTGCATGGAATAAACGATACAGTGTTAAACCTCTTCTAGAGGAAAAGAAACCCTATGCTGATACTTGTCACATGAGAGAGGAGAAAAATACTGGGAGATATCTATGCAAAACCCTCAAAAATTTGGAAACATTTAATATTTATGAACATTTTAACTATGTTGAAAGATCTGCAATTACATTCCTCTTGCATACTGACATGGTGGGAACTCTAGTGTTAAAATCATCTTGATATGCACAAGAGTATCATGTAGTCCCCAAGCTGATCTCGGATCCATTTCTTAGTGCCCAATTGAACCTACACAGAAGTTTGCAACAGCCAGGCTGCAGAAAGATAATTTATCTTCAGTGAAAGCTTTAGTTATAAACATTTCATATGTTAAGAAGTCTTTACAAGGCTTTTCAATGTTGTTTATTTTCCCCTTGGGAACATAATCCTAAACACTGTTTTAATTTTGGATGTAGAAAAATTACTGAAAAACTGAGGTTCATTTTAATCAAAGATCTGTCTATATTTGTGCCGAACACTTTTACCACGATTTTCTCTGAAATAATAGTAACAAAGGTCAAATTATTTGTGTTTCAAATTTTCAATCTTTTCAAATCTTCAATCTTTTTTGATTACAAAACAAGTAATTTTTTTTAGGTGGTACTAATCTTTCAGGTCAGTGAACTAAGAAAAAGCAGTTAGCTGTACAGACTACTTGTATGTCAAAACTCATTATTTGCATGTCACAAAAAGAAAAATTAAAAAAAAGTTACAAGAAAGGTAAATAGTTTTTCACCTCTGACCCTCCAATAAGATTAGGTCCTGACAATTCTCCAGGACAACAGCCTATGTACTTCAAAACAAAAGCATAGACTTGTGAAACAAGAAAATACTGTGCCAGTGTGGTTCCCCAGATGAAAAATGGGCAAGAAAGGAAAATGTAATTTCTGCTCACAAGTTAAAGATCTGCTTAATGAAAGTGAGCAGTGCCACAGGCAAATATATTGTACATTACCAAGGTGTGACATGCCATTTCCTGTAGTACAAATGTAAGCAAGCTGCTTCTTAGAAAAAGAACCCAACAAGTGTCTGGAAAAAAAGCACCTTTAAAGGTCATCAGTCTTTCCTATGGCCTCTAGCCAAAAAAAAAAAAAGAACAGCACTGAATTCTGTATGTCACCACTGTACTAAACTACAGATGAGAAAATATGTCTTAAGATAAAACTCTCAGCAAATGACTGGTATTCTTATATAGTTTTCCTGTTACCTTAAATTCTTAGCAGAATTTTCCTCAATATTCTTCATTTCGTGAGCATGTAGTCAATGTGGATCATGTGAACACATTACAAAAAAGCAATTTAAAATTAAAAGCTGCATGCTTTAAATCTATTTTAAAGAAGTATTTCAATATGCTTGAAATTAAGTTTAAGACTAAATGATGCACTGTTTTGCAGATTTGGGGCATAAGACCTGTAGGAACGCTTGAATATTTATTGAAAAGTAGAACTAATTTACAAATACAATGGAAAAACATTCAGAACTGATGTGAATCTGTAAAAATAGAAGATCATGGGAATTCATCAGCCTAGTGAAAGATATGATTTTCATAACCTTTTCAATTGGATTTTCAGAATATACCGCTATATGGAGCAGTGCTCTTGGTTTTAAATGAGTTAGACTCACAATCTTCTCTGTATTGGAAGATTCCTTTTCCTTCTAAAAATGTGAGATTTTTCAGAAAATGGGAATTCTTTTTCCACCCATAGGTAAATAACAAAAAAAGTGTATTTGCTAATATACACGTATGTCTCATGTGGAACTGGAAAAACAAAACATGAAATAGCAAACAAAATAAAGAAACAGAATTAATATGGGCCTGGGAGTTCTGGCTAGGCTCCATGCCTCATATTGCAGTACTACTTCATTGTCGGAAGGGAGTCCCTAAATGGAGATGGGAGATTAGGGGAAAAAAACATTGAGGAGAATAACGAGGCTCTGAGTTACTCAGATACATAAATTCATCTAAGAGCATGAGTTATCTATTTCTGCATGTGGAAATGAAGTTGCAGTTCTACAACTCTCAGACTGTTTTACCTTAATACTCTGAAATTCTGTCAGATTTTCTTTTGAATGAAAAAGCCTGAAAATTTTCATGGAAAATATTAACTAATCCCACTACACTTTCAGTGTACAATATTTGGTGTTCTGCAAATTGGAATACAGTGTTAAGTGTGTGTAGTTCAGGTATCCATGGAAAAAAAAAAAAAATCAAAACACCAGGGGCCCCATTTCTTCCCCCCATGTTAGAGAAATAATTAAATATGGCACTTTATTTGTCTAGTTTGGATAAGACAGAGTACAATATGGATGAGCAGACAGTACAGACAAGATTTTAAAGGTGTTTATGTTCCTGATGATAAAAATGAAGATATTTATAACAGTGAAAACTGTATTTTTTATTTTTTATCAGAAAAGTTTATGACAGGGATTAAGTATTTGCTAGCACAATGTGTGATGAACAAAAACAAGTGTGCGTGACCTGTGAAACTTAGTCCAGTCACCAAGGACGGCTGCATGGTCCTATACATACGCCCGAGGGAGCAGAAATGTGCTGAAGACAGATGTGTGCGCAAAATCAGAAACAAAGGGGTTCATTAACTCTAGGCTATCTCAAGGAAAGCACCCAAAATTGTGAATTTCTGCCTCATTATTTGAGTATTTAAAAGGTAGTGTTGAAAATCACCACTCAGAAAGCCTGCGAGATAGTGTCACTCCACATCTCCACAGTCCTCACCAATGAGGTATCCCCATTCTGGTATGGAAAAGATGTATGTTCAGAACACCTCACTTCCCCAGATATTTAGTCAGAGAACTGCTGAGCACCTTTAGCAGGAGCTCAGCACTGAAACTCACCTGCAGGAGTGCTTCAAGGTGTCTTTTTCTGGGACTTCCCTTGGCTTCTTCCTCAGTGTTCTGAGTTCCCCCTGCCACCCAGGGTGGCTTACCCTCCTCCCTTCCCTGTCATTTGAGTGTTGACAAAAGCTTACACTGATCAAAGAGTGGCAGTAGAAGTTATTCTCTTTTCATGGAGAGTTATCCCTGGGTAAAATTACAAATACCAGGCCAGGTCAGGACTTTCACTTATGAATGCTATTACATCACTCCATGGCCCAAATATCTTGGGTAAGCACAGCCTTGGATTCATCTAAAATATGAATGAAAGCCTGATTGTAAGCAAAACCTTTAAGAACAGAACTACTCAGTACATCACTTGGCATAGGTTTCATTTAAAGAAACCTTTAAAAGGTACTGAAGCCAGTGTGATCAAGTAATTCTATTTTAAAGTAAGTAATCGGAATTTATTACTGAAATAATTGAAGGATATATGGTAATACAGTACACAGTTTCATTTCCTTTCTCCATGGTCATTCCTTCATCATGTTCTTCTGTTCCTTATCAATAACCAAAAATTCTGGGGCATAACTGGCAATCAGACAGCTCCAAGGAAAAAATCTAAGCTCAAACTTTCCTTATCTGTCTAACTTCCCAGCTGTAAAATGTAAGCAAAAAACATTTGTTTGCCTTCCTCTGCTGTCACTGCACTATGGACAGACAAGTCTTTGTTACAGGACTTACAACAATTATTCTTTGAGAACACTTTCTCTTATTTGGCAGTTCTGAGCCATCACCCCTACAACATAGCCTTCTCTTGATGTGATTCAAGGTGTACATAGCTATAGCTGTATATAGACTTTGCAAATATTTCACTGGTAATCTGTTAGCTTTATAAAGAAATGTGTTGAAAAATGACGTTTCTTTAATTAAAATACCTGAACTTTGAAAGAAAGGAGTAAAATCAGACAATGATGCTATAAGTGTCTCTGTAGGAAGGGTGCAGTATTCTTTTATAATTTTAATTTAAAGCCCTTTTATCTTATTTGAGGGTTTCTTTAATGCCTCGGTTTCATTGCAATGTGTTATGTTCTTTAAACAAGATACAAGACAAAAAAAAAAGACCTGAACAACATGCAAATAGATTGTGACCATACCTAAATGCATAAATACAAGAATTTCAATATTTGTATGGCACAGCTAGGATACAGAAAATTCTAGTTAAGGGAGATACAAAAAGGCCTAACTCTGTACTTCACACTGTTAAAATGATTAAGGTAGGAACTTACAATTCTTACCAGACAGGAGTTTAAATCACTTACTCATTAGAGTTATTCTGAGCCTACTCTGGCATTTTTTCCTCCCAATTTGCATTTCTCTCTCTATTTTGATAATCAAAATCACTTGTCTCTGGAGATCAGATAAAAAGCAATGCTTAAGTTGGCACAACTGGCCAAAAAAAAAAAAAAATCAGAATAAATAAAGATAATTAAAATAGTAAAGGCAGAGCGTATCTGACTGTTGTCCAGGCTGAAGTGCAGTCTGACCCTTCTTAGGTGAGGATTCCATTCTAGAATTTTTCCTTTCTATGCCATCCCCCAACATCTTTATGCCTATTCATAAATTCTAAAACCTGTGAGATAAGCAAGCCTTGATATTCATAAAATTCTGAATTTATGAAATACCAGAGCTAAAGTTAAGCGTGACTAAATATGGCCTAGATATCCTGCTTAACTCATAAAAACAGAGTTCTACATTTCAGAGGAACATATTTGCTTAACATTTGTTGTCTTATCATTTTAGAGATTAATCTACATCTGTTAAAAATCAAATCCAGGCCTATGTATCAGTTATCTAAAATTTTCTTGTATTCAGTATTCAAAGACTCTTGTCTTCTCCTTAAAATTTCTGAATAAAATACAATACAAGGTATTGATTTTGTCCAAAGACCAAGATTTTGTCCTAATCCCAAATAAAACTAACTAACTAACTAACTAACTAACTAAATATATAGTCAGATCTCAATTTTAAATAATCCATGCACAGTCTTTCCCCCATACATAAAAGCAGACATCATGGTTATCAACACACTACTCATGCTCATATTTTTTTAATGAGCATTAAAATATTGTCCTATTATTTACCTGCTTTACTAACTTTTTACTACATATTTTTTTCTATTCATCAACATTTTTTTCTTTTTCCCTGGCACCTTCACAAGCATATTTTAAAAGACATACTATTTTTTAAGGTAATTTCCCCCAGTTCCCTTGCACACACATCCCATCTGTGTTTTGTCAGTTCTGGTAACAAATAAGCATTAAGAATCAACCTCTGAAATGAATATTCCTTCTCAGTTTTCACCAACTCCAACACTACACCTATAAAACAGAGAAGTGATGTTACAAGATGCCTTTATATGCAACAATACTGAGGGCATGAATCATAAAAAGACCCACTGCAAAATGCAGTAAGCCCAGATGCAGTTTTTTTTTTCTCTTTGGTGTTATTTAGATGCCTAACAAAGAGATCCATACAAGTGAGCTTATTAGTGAAAAGGTGCTGTAGCCTGTAAGAAATACCAATGAGAAAAGGTGTATCCTAGATACCTACTTTCTCAGAAATTATTTACTGATGATAACATTTTTGAACCCTTTTCTGTGTTAACCGTTTAAAGCAACACTATTGTGACAAAATGCAGAAGCAGATGATGTTGCCCCGCTGACTGCTCAGTGCATACATGAACTACAGATTATTTTAAGTCACTCTCCTTGGTTGAATATGGTGGTTGAATGCTTATTTCCTACCTCCTAAGTGAATGCTCTCTCAAGAGCATCACTCTTTTGAAAAAAGGAGGAAGCTGATCTGTTTTATGTAGGATCATCAAATATTCATCAGGCCAAAAAAAGGGAGAAGGAAAAAAAAACTACAAAGACTCTGGTGGTTAAAACATAAGGAGGGGGTATTCAAAAAAGGGAAAGTATTAAAGCTGCATCTGCAGCATCTTGTGTGAGTTTTCTACCTACCTCACTGCAAAACGAAAAACATGTAACCTCTCCTCCAGCCACATTTTTCATGGGATGTAACTCTGAACTCTGAAAATGTCACTGACTGGCTTGTGAAAGAGAATTAGGTATATCTACTTTATGATTTCTGACAGTGCTTGGGCATTAATTGGCTTCTAGCTTCTCAGCAGTGTAAAGTTCAGATGCTTCTATGTGCAAGCATATTGGGGGCAGACATAGATGACATTTTAGGTACCCATGGAAAAAAAATCATGGAATCTTACTTTTTTAATAGTTTCAGGGAGGTGCTAAGATACTTCATGTTGAATCAGACAAATAAATGTGTGTGGATGTCTAACCCTGCATGGCATGCCCTCACTTACTGTAGTAGTGCTGAATTTGATTTGTGTCTGATCTGATTGGGCTCCAGAGACATTGCTCCAAGTACCTGTCCAAATTTCAAGGACATGTTGACTCATATTTATAATGCAAGTCAGCAAAAGTTAGGTGTCTACAGATAAGGGATTCTCAGTATAGCTTGAGGAACTTACTGGTACAGCTCAAGATATTAAAAGATGTTTGGGAGTCTTAAAGACTGACTAGAGTTTTCAAAACCATTTATATGCCCTAAACTTAGTCATATCAAGGAAAAATATTATCCACAAGATGCTTGTAAAACTCTCAGTGTCAAGTTACCTTTAAAACTCTGGCCTGACAATGTGCTGATTAAAAGGTTTTGTGAACAAGACCTTACTAAAGATTCTAAAATCTCTACTGTTTATAAGAACAGTACTGACGTAATGCACACTGTGTTCACAAGGAAGTCAACACTCAAATCATGGAACACATTTGCAGTGTGAGAGGTGCAGCCTCATGTAGTCTTTAATATAGGCAGTCTGGGCAACAGCAGCCCTGGAAATGTTGTCTATTTGGACTTCAGCAAGGCTTTGACACTGTCTCCCACAGCATACTCCTGGAAAAGCTGGTAGCCCATGGCTTGGACAGGAGCACTCTTTGCTGGGTTAAGAACTGTCTGGATGGCTGGGCACAGAGAGTGGTGGTGAATGGTGCTGCATCCAGCTGGTGACCAGTCAGTACTAGTGTCCCTCAGGGGTCTGGGGCCAGTTCTGTTCAGTATTTTTATTGATGACATGGATGAGGGTACTGAGTCTTTCATTAGTAAATTTGCAGATGATACTAAGATGGGAGCATGTATCAATCTGTTGGAAGGTAGGAAAGCTCTGCAGAGAGACCTGTAATGGTTGAAGGGATGGCCAGGGTCCAATAGGATGAAGTTTAATAAGTCCAGGTGCTGAGTCCTGCGTTTTGGCCACAATAACCCCCTGCAATGTTATAGGCTGGGGACGGTGTGGCTGGACAGTGCCCAGGCAGAAAGGGACCTGGGGGTGCTGGTCGATAGGCGATTGAACATGAGCCAGCAGTGCGCCTTGATGGCCAAGAAGGACAACAGCATCCCGGCCTGTATCAAAAACAGTGTGGCCAGCAGGAGCAGGGAGGCCATTCTTCCCCTGTACTCAGCACTGGTAAGGCCACATCTTGAGTGCTGTGTCCAGTTCTGGGCCCCTCAGTTCAGGAAGGACGTTGAGGTGCTTGAGCGCGTCCAGAGGAGGGCGACAAGGCTGGTGAGGGGCTTGGAACACAAGCCCTATGAGGAATGACTGAGGGAGATCGGCTTGTTTAGCCTGGAGAAAAGGAGACTCAGAGGTGACCTTATCACTCTCTACAACTTCCTGAAAGGTAGCTGTAGTCAGGTGGGGGGTGGTCTCTTTCTCCAGGCAGCAGCTCACAGAACAAGAGGACACAGCCTCAAGCTGCACCAAGGGAAATATAGGTTGGATATTAGGAAAAAGTTTTTCACAGAAAGAGTGGTGAAGTACTGGAATTGTCTGTCCCGGAAGGTGGTAGAATCACCTTCCCTGCATGTGTTTAAAGAAAGATTGAATGTGGCACTTGGTGCCATGGTTTAGTTGAGGTGTTAGGGCATGGGTTGGACTTGATGTGTGGGATATGCCCAGCCACTGCCCTGGAGGGATGTCTGCTGAGATAAAGAGATTGAGCAATCTCCCAGCAGGACTCCCTGGAAAGGCAACTACTTTTGGATCATGGCAGGAAAGGTAGACCCACAATCCTTTGGGAGACCCTATGCAGATCGTTCTGTAACCCTTTGGTCTGTCCCAGACCCTCTGTAATCCATTGGTCCCTTGCTGATCCCCTGTATCCCTATAAAAGCAAGACCAATTTGCCCCTGTGAGAGAGTTCTCGTCCCTGGTTCCCCCCTTCGCCGGAGGGAACCCACAATAAAGCTCCCTTCATGCGGAACCAGCCACACGGGCCTTCTCATCTCTCTCTCTGGTCTGGTTTGGCCTAGAGGCTGCCCTGCAGATCTGAGCTGAAACCACAAGCTGATAATCACTAAAGAGCTGACAGCCTCTGCAGGGGCCCCTCTGCCAGCAGCTGAGAGGAAGACACCGGGCCTCGGGAAGGCGATTCCTTTCGGGACCATCTCCCCGGACCGGTCACCTCTTCCTGGGTCGCAGCCTCGGACCCCACCACCAGCTGTAATATTGATGATCTTAGAGGTCTCTTCCAACTTGGTGATTCTGTGGTTCTGTGATTATGTGAAATGAACCATCAGGACATTCCTGCAAGGTAGCTGGTGAGTTAGTGTCCCAAAGTCTCTTGCACTATGCTGCCATAAAATCTGTCCTGTCATCACTGTTACTGTCCCCTTGTGCTAACCAAAGTAAATCGATAAAGATGGCTAAAATATAAAGCATCCAGATTGCAGTAGAGGTATTACTGAACTGCCACAACTTCAACCCTACTGTAAATCAGTAGGATGTGCTGGTGCAGTTCTTATCCCTTATCTTTCCTTTAAATCAGCCATTCAAAGACCTCTTATTGCTGTGCAGTGGCCCAAAGAGAGGATTCCTTCTTTACAACTTGCCAGTTCAATTACTAGCTTCATATGGATTTTGGAATTTAAGGAGCGGATGCCTTGCTACAATCTTTTGATTCAGGTAGACAGTCTGACATCTTGGTGCCTTTCGGGTCATTTAAGTAAGATTTTCTTCAGAAGGAAAAGCTTAGAATTTGCTTTTGCTTATTTCTTACAAAGAAAAGCTGATGTAGGAACTGATTATCCAACATTTTATGTTGCAGCAATTCCTAGTACAGCAGTGTCTGAATCTGGGTTGTGTGAAATAAAAACAGCTGTTTATGTTTGTTCTCTCACTGCCTCTCTCTCCACAAACGTTAAGAGTTCCCCTCCTTATTCCCTCACCAGTATTGCAAACAAAACGATCAAAACCAGTGCTTTAATATATCATAGCAAAGCTATTTTTACTACTCAGCTAGGGTAAGATTTCACCCTCCCTCCACTGTACTAGGAACTGGATGATCTTTGGAAGGCACACAGGATCATCCCCTGTTTGAACAACAAGGCACTATGTCTCACTGAATTATGCTCAGTGATTAATATTGGTTTAGGACTTAAAACCTGTGAAAAAAGGATTCATTCAGAATCACAAAGAAGAATCATGAAAGAATCCCAGGACTATCAAGCATCAGTTGAAAACTGTCTGAAAGGGTTTGGTTCTTGTTCAGGCATAAGGTGATATGGAGTGAAAGCAGCAAGAAAAAGTGGATGGATTTGGAGCTACTGAACCAGAGAAGCAGCAAGTAGGGCTGATAATTTGAGCATCTGTGTCTGTAACACCTCTTGCAAGACCATAAATTGCAAGCTTGAGAACTTGAACCTGCCTTTCAGGCATCTTTCTCATCTGAATTCTCTCAAGGCTGTTGAAAATATTGATTACTGCTGCTTTATCACTAAAAAGACAGCAAAAGTAACGGGGGCTCAGAGGCAAGCAGTGAAAGTGATTGAGAATGAAAAGTTTTCCGCATAACACTTTAAAGATTTAATCTGTCTAATTTAGGGAGGAGACAAAAAGATGTGGCATGATAGAAATGTATTCAGTAGGTAGGATTACACCAAAGCTAAATCATCTGTTCCTACACACCTTTTATCCCTCAGACTAAAAGTCAAAAATGTTAAAAATCAGAAAAGAAAAAGTTTTGTAGGATGACACGATGAATTTAGGCAATGTACAGCCACTAGTCCTAACAAAATGGGGATTAGAAAAATCCGTGCATGCAAACCCAAACAACAATCCTTTTTAAGAGATAGAGAAGCAGTAAATTTTACTTGGATACAACTTAGTCCCAAATAGGCTGTGACATTATAATCTGCCTAAATGTGTGTTTAACCTTCTCCCAGGCTCTAGTTCTGGAAATTTACAGAGACAGGAGGATAGATAGGTTTCTAAGGTGATGTTTCTGCAAAATGGGAATCTTAGCTACATAATTATCTTATGTTTCAGATAAGTTGGGCTACTTCTTTAGATCAAAACAAATGATAAAACTGATGTTTGCTGTATTAACAGCAATAAACACAGATGGAAGATGAAAGACATGATTGAAGACATAATCTCCAGATATAGGCCTCTTGACTGTCATATTAGTGGGCTGTCTGTTAGGATTCATATTATCCTTTACCATTTAGAATATCTATTCCCAAAACACCATGCCAACCTCAGTGGGATGACTAGCAGTCAAAAAAGTATTTCCAGTGAAAACCATCAGTTGCTAACAATGTGTACCAAGATGTGAATGGTCAGCTGAAATTACACCCCTGAGAGTACCAGCAGCAACATTCTCCATCAATCATGGTGCAGAATGGTGTCAGGTAATCCTTGGCTGGAGGTCCTCTTGGCTACTGATTGCTGTTTCCTTTTTCCCTCAAGACTGCTCCATAGGAATACTGATACCTTGAGTGCTTACACATTAACACCCTTAAAGTTTTTTATGAAAGTAAAATAACAGACCTGAGGTTTGTTAACAGAAATAATAGCTGTCTCTTTAGCGGTGTCAACCTAAATCAAGTCCAAGGCAGTATTAAAGGTGTTGATTTCTCTCCAGTAGCTCTTGCAGTGAAAGCTGAACAGGCTGTAAAGATTTTCCTCTTCCTCTGCTGTCATTCTTTACTTTCACACCTGCCTGAAGTCAACTCGCCTTCTATTTCCAGTCTTTGCCTCTCTAATCCTCAATGATCTCACATTTACTGCTGGCTTCTTCACAAAAGGTGTTCAGACATAACTGGCAAGTAAGGATGTCTAGACAGTGAAATTTTACTTTACTATGATATTTCAGATAGTTTTGGATTTTCACTTCATCCTGCATCATTCCAGAAAAAAAGAAAAATGAAATTGCACTCCAGAAAACAATACTGGCACCACTGAGATTTTAGCAAAGAGAACAGCTTCTTTCATTTCCATTGGTCTTCCTCCTACTTAGTTATGACCTGTTTAGCTTGCAGGCTGACTAGCTTGTCTAGAAAGTGTGACAACCTGTCTTGTCATCAACTATGTGGAAGACACATCAGGGAACAGGCAAACCCATCAGGTTCCCAGCTTCAGAGAATACTGCCTTGCCTATGGGTTCCAAGCCAGCCAGAGCTTGGCTTGTCAGGGTGATATAAAGAATGCTCCTTTACTAATACAGAAACCACCTGTGTAATTTTCCAGTTACCACCTAACCTGTGGGATGACTCACTAAGCAGCCATCTGGTTTTTCATAAAAAGTTTTAAGAAAATTACATGTTTGCACCTTTCAGTTGTACAGAAACTTAGCAAAAGTATCTCTTGTGGAAAGGTTTCAATCAGCTCTATCAGGATCCTTGTTGAGCAAAGGCTGGAGGGATGTCAGATTCCTGTTCCCACAAGATCTGTAAAGGTTCATTAGTTAGGAAAAACCTACAGTGTACAGGACAGATATTGGACTGGATTGCCTATCTGTGCTGTTCCTTGTCGCTGTTGTCCCCAGGGACGGCGAGAAATGACATGAATTCAGAACAGAGAAGATGGTTGAAGCTGACCCATTAATGGCAAAAACCCATCTTTTTATAGCATGGTTCGCAAAAGAGAAATTACATGACTGGTCCCTTGGCTAGCCACCCACCACAGTAAGTGGCTGAGCAGTATAACCACCCATTTCAAAATATTATTCTCAGTGAACCAAAACCAATTCCACTCTCTTCTCACAACAGCCCTGCACCTGCAGATAGTTTACAAAACCGTCTTTCCGTTTCTCATGCTTTAGCTGAGAAACAGGGAAACTTCACAAAATGCTTCAGCAGCTGGAAAATTCCTCTGCTCCTGCCTTTTAGCATCCACAGTTCCTTACTATGAACAAGGAGAAATTTTAAGTACCTAGGACTCATTAAATCCAAGGTTGGCAGACAGATACACCTACTAATTGGCTAACATTCCAGTTAAAGATACTCATGTATATGCTGTTCCTCAGTCTGCAGATAATTTTAGACCTCTGGTTTATGTAGATTTTCTTTTCCTAAGGTATTATTTTTATCTGCAGTGTCTTTGCTGTAGACTTTAAGCCTTATGGGATTCTCTAAACAGAGAATAATTTGTCCTTAACAGTATATTTGTGATCAGTGATTTTTCTCTTAGCTCTTGTTAAGCCAGATTCTCATGAATACTTTTCTTATCACTCCAGGCCTTCCTAGGATTACATCTAATTTGCCACATAGAGTTATTTCTGCACACAGAATTAAAGCCTTTAATCATATTTGGTTTAGTGACTCCCATTCGCTTAGTAATCTTGAGACTATTTTGCATTCTGTTTTGCCCTCCTCTAGGGCTGATGATGACTTGATTGATTCAAACAATCCATCAGTGACTGATTTCTTAGACTTCTTAGGTTTCTTAGTACAGAATATCAGCCATGCTTGCTTTTATTATTTTGGTTTACTGCAGAGTAAAATACAAAAACAGGTGACTAGAATACTAGTCATACATATGCACTCACTTTCCATGCAAAATAGCCATTAAAATCCTTTTAAAATTTGGCTTGCTATTATTACCTGCAGTGTTTTTATGAGAAGATGGGTAGAACATGATTACTTGTCATAAATGAAGATCTGCCTTGTGCCAGCAAAAGCTTGCACTTATTTCTTCTCTGAAAAATTATAAATAGAACTGAATGTATAGGAAAAAAATAACTCAGTGGCTGAAAAGCAACTGTAAAGAAAAATTGTATTTGTAGCCACGCAGGCAGTAGTTTGAAAAGCAGCTTTTATAAAACATATTTAATGTTTACAGACACTCAGTAATACTTTTAAAATATGTTTAACGTTTAAAACCACTTGGTGGCCAAAAGAACAGCTCTGACTAAAAAGATATTTAATGTTCAGAGTCATTTTGTGGTAAGAAAAAAGCAACTTCTTGTTAATTTTTATCATTTACAGCTAATCTGTGGCTACTAAAACAACTATCAATACAACATGTTTTATGTTTACAGATATTATGTGCCCGTATAACAACGATTTCTACATTTTTTCAATACTACACTTAAATATGTCAATTTCTTTCCCTCATCAGCTGTGTAATTAACAAAAAAAACAAAACAAAAAAACCCATATAACACATAATCCCAACAACTCTAATGCAATATATCTTGAACCTTAAGATATTTATGTGAACAGCAAGACTGGACCAATAATTACAAAGCTTCTCCTTATATACAAAAAGAACTAATACTCAACACCACTGAAACTACCAACATATCCATTTAGAGCAAACCCAATAGCTTAATTTTAATAATGAAAGCATTTCTTGGCAACCTAAAAGAGGTTAGATTGCATCAAAAGACATGTGTGATAAAATATATTATTTGATTTATGCTACAGAGCTGCAGTAAAGTCAGTGTGTGGATAGAAACATCGTGGTTTTAACTGCTGTGACATGGGTTCTTAGCTTTGCCCACGTACAGTTAAACACAATCACACAGAGAATCACAGAATGGGACAGGCTGGAGGGGACCTCTCTGCTCAAGTAGGGTTATCCTAGAGCATATTGCACAGCATTGTGTCCAGATGATTCTTGAATATCTCCAGTGAGGGAGATTCCAGAACCTCTCTGAGCAATCTGTTCCAGTGCTCGGTCACCTCATGTTCAGGTGGAACTTTCTGAGCATCCCTTTCTGCCTGTTGCCTCTTGTCCTACTACCTGGCCCCTACAAGAAGAGCCTGACTACATCCTCTTTACACACTGCTTACCAACATTAACTAGGTCCCTTCTCTGTCATCTCTTCTGAAGGCTGAACAGGCCGAGCTCCCTCAGCCTTTCCTCATAACACAGATATTCCAGTCCCACAATCCTCTACGTTACCCTCCACTGGAACATCTCCATGTCTCTGTTGTACTGCGGAGCCCAGGACTGGATGCAACACTCCAGCTGTGCATCCCCAGGAAAAGAATCATGCACCTCAATCTGCTGGCAGTGCCCTTCCTAATGCACCCCAGGATACTTTTGGCCTTCTTGGCCACAAGGATACTCTGTTGGCTCATGGAGAGCTTGTTGTCCACCGGGGCTCACAGGTCCTTCTCTGCAGAGCTGCTTTCCAGCAGTCCATCCCCCAGGCTGTGCTGGTGCATGGGGTTATTCTTCCCCTGGTGCCGGACCCTGCACCTGCCTTTGTTGAATCTCAGGCAGTTCTTCTCTGACCATATCTCTGACCTGTTGAGGTCCCTCTGAAGGGCTACACAGCCCTCTGGGGTATTGGCCACTCCTCCCACTCCTCCCAGATTCGTGCCATTAATGAACCTGCTGAGAAGGCATCTGCCCCTTCATCCAAGTCATTGATGAAGAAGTTAAACAATACTGGACCCTGTATTTAATCTTGGTGGACACCACTAATGACAAGGCCTCCAACTAGGACCTGTGCCACTGATTACGACCCTCTGGGATCTGCCATTCAGCCAGCCTTCAATCCACTTCACTGTCCACTCATCTAATTCCCATCTCCTGAGTTTGTCTATGAGGATTTCATGAGACACACTGTCAAAAGCCTTGCTGAAGTTGTTGTAGAAAATATCCACTGTAGGCTTGGATATACGTGAAGTAAGAATCAAATGCTTTAAATGGTTTCAGCACTAATACTGACATTTTGGGACTGTAAAAACAGCCAGCAAAAAACCAGCTATCCAGCATCCTTTTTCAACAGCTTCTCAGCTTTTCTGAGAATTTTGTTGTTCACATGTTTGTATAGTCCTGTCTGTCACAGTTTCATTTTACATAGATTCTCCCACCTGACAGCATTTGTCAAATGTCTTAGTTTTGCTGACTTTATCCAACAGCCAGGGTGTATGAAAGGAAACTCACAGTATGACAATAACCATTATCTTTTAAATAAGAAAGTCTTGATTTTCTGCACTATTTTCTCCCTGCCTTCTGATCTAAATTTTTTTCTGGATCCTCTTCCATAATTGAAGATGCATAGGTTGCCCAGTGATCTATCATAAAGAAACACTTTTGTTTCAAAAGCTTTAACTGCCTACTCGTAATATTCTCTCAGTATCTCAGTGTTGTGTTTTTTTCTTTTTTTTTTTTTTTTTGTTTTATGTTTTGTGCAATGTCCTCATTGCACAAATTTTCCCAATGTGGTAAAAACACTCTTTGAGAAAAGGCTAAGCAGCCCTAACCTGCCCTTCCTTCTGCCCCTTTCTCAAAACTCACTTTTCTATACAGTGGCTATAAAAGTTAGTCTGATGTAGTAGATATTAGTCTGATGTTAGCAGATATATCTTTTCAAAATTAAAACAAAAAGAGAATTGGAAAGACAAGAGCTGTAATTAAAAAAAACAATTCTTAGTGGGAAAACACTGAAATATCAATTTTGGTGAGTAAACTGACATAGCCCCAGGAAAGAGTATGGAAAAAACAGTGATGGGACAAGTTTTCTGAAATGTGGCCTGAATTACTCAGGTCACCAGGTCTGACCCATGTGATGGACAAAATTTGTACACTGTAATAAAGTACCAAATTAGAGGACATAAGGATATGACCCTGTAAGGTCGAATTCAGTACAGTTTTGTGAAGGGAAGTTGCTCTTCACAAAACCTATTAAAACTATTGAGTGCATCCGTGAGTATATACCTCAAGATTACTGGCATAGATTAAAAGTATCTAAATTTCAGAAAAGCTTTCAGCAAGTTCCTAAGCAAAAACTCTTCAAAAAAAAAAAGAAGAAAAAAGGAAGTTTAAGACACCACAGCTTTTCCTAAAATAATCCAAATAAAAAGAGATCTAAAACAGTAGGAATGAATTGCTTGTCTTTACATGAGAGAGGGGTTGCCACTGGCATCTCTCTTGGATCTGAACTCATAGGTTGCCAGTAAAAGAGAATATGTGAACAGGTGACAGTTTGACAAAATGAAAGCTTTACTGCAAAGTGCTGCAGGGGAATCTTAACATAGCATGAAACTGAGAATATGGAACTTCACACGGAGGAACACAAAGAGGCATGGGAAAAAGTAACTTATCAGTATTTCCACATAGGTGGGTTGTAGCTCCATTGCCTATTAATTCTTGATCTTGGGATCACTGTGGAAAATCCCCCAAAATTTTAATCTCTATGATCAACAGCAGACAAAAAACCAAAAATGATCAATGGGAGTAATTCAACAAGGAAAATTGGATAAAAATAAAGCATATTCAAGATGTTTGTGTCTTGAATATGACATCCAACTCCCATCATTTTCTTTAACGACTTGATAACACCAGAGAAAAACATGGAGATCAGGCTGGAGCTGGAGGGGTTGCAGACATTGGCTGCAGACAGATTATGCTGTCAGTTATCTGTCCATGAGCATGCATAATGCCATTCAAAAGTATTTCTGGTCTCAATGGATTCCCAAAGATCTTCTGCAGCAGCCTGGGTAAGCTTTTGGAAGCCCTTAAAAATATATCGCCAACAGCTAGGAATCTATATGAAAGGAAGGACCATTCAGCATTTGCTCCAATGCCTTATAGCCTCTCCTTCCCCAGCCTCTGCTCACTGTAAGCTTCAGGCTAAACTCAGGCACACAGTGCTAAGCTGAGCCAAGCCAGAGTGCAGGTTATTACCTACCCCTTCATCAGGTTAGTTTTCTACATATTGTAATTCTTGCACATGAAACTACATAGATGGATATATTAAACATATGTTCCATTTGTGGAGATATATATATGCTCCATTGTCAATGTTCAAATATAAGCCAATGTTTAAATAAAAGTCAATTAAGTATTCTCTTCAGAAGGAAAGCTGCTAGAAAATTTATAGAGACTATTTTCACACTGATGGTACCATGGGAAGCAAATCTATAACACTCTTCAGGTAGCTGCTTTGCACCACTGAGGAACACAGTAAAAATAACCTAATATCAACTTTCTATTGTCATTGACCATTTTAGTCTGCCACGGTGATCTGGAGTTTGTGGAGTCCCCCCTAATCAATAAAGAGTTAATGTAGTGGACAAGTATGAAATGAATTTGCATAGCAAAGAACATATGGCATCTATATATTAAGGAACTGATGGGTTTAGTACAGCCCTAGCTGGTCTATGTATAAGCATACAAAAACCTTAGAAAACAATTAGGACAAAAGACGTTATAAATTTGGTGTTAAAATCAACATATTCAGTGAAAGAAATGCTTATGAAAGCAAATGCTTTTCTGTGTACATTTTTATGTAGAAATATATAAAAACATATAATAAGATCTTTCCTTGAATGTGTGCTTAATGCTGCTATGTCCCCATTCTCAGTCATCTGGACTGATAGCTTTAATAAGGGGATAACCTTGGTTTAAACTCAGCTATATTTGCGTGCTTATGTCAACTATATTGCAATAGAAGCTGGCACAGCTGCCAGAAGCAACAACACAGTTGATTAAACTATACTTAAGGAGAACATATTTTGCTAATACAAACTTACAAATGGGGATATTAGGGCACCCTTTTCAGTTCTCATAGATAAATCCCCATTTCTGGTTCGTTCTACATTTTGGAAGTTATATCAAGAAAATATTTTCAAATAAAGATATTGATAAAACCAATCCAATATCAGAAAAATAATTAAAAAAAAAATAAAACCAAAAAACCCATCAACATTGGGAGTCCAGCCCTTAAGCTTTTATAAGTCTCTTACTAGGCATAAGATAACAGCATAGCAATCTCTGTTCTTAAAATATTAGCTCTGCATTGTAATCTGACTCCATCTGCTGAGTTTTTTCTGCAGGGAATTTCAAATCATTGTACTTTGAAAAATAAATTCTTCACCATAAAGCATTCCTCACCCCCGTTTATTATGTGAGCAATAAAATGTCAACTTTGGAGGTACTGGTATCCTTCCACAACATTGAGGAAGCTGTGCCCACTTTGAAACTCTCAGAAACATTGGAAGTCACAGATGGGTACTGCAGCCTGCATGTCACAGCAGTAACAAAAGGGGCTTCCAAGAGAAGATATTTCTTCTTTATGTCTGTGACTGACTTTCCTCTCCATCATACAAGAGCAGATTACAGTGCATGTATGGAAGGAGCAAGGCTGGCTGGCCATTCAAACGTTGGCATGAAACAGGTTTGCATCCTAGCTTGTAGTGGCTAAACATCGTTCTAACATTTTTTCTTAAGAGTATATGAAGGAATTTGTTTCCTGGTAAGGAAGGCACAGCTAAATAAAAATAGCAGCCCTAAATCTATCTCTTCAGAAAAAAACCAACAAGATATTCAGTACCACTATCTTTTTTAATGAGAGGTATTGATTAAAAGGAAAAACAAACCAATGCTAGAGTGCAGAAACTGTAGAAGAAAATTTAATCTGCCCTTAACTTAAATTTGAAGGAAAAAAGTAAATTTCCACCTACAATATGCATGGAAAGTAGCACAAGTTCTAAGAAACTACCATGAAAAACTTGGCTATGACATGTATATCTAAGTAATATCTCTGCAGAAAATCAGATCTTGAGGACGCTATGAATTTTCTTTTTTTTTTTTTGCACTTTTTCCAGTAAAAAATCACCAAGGATCAGTTGATATACAACTTTATCGTAACACTGTAACTGCAACTCTGAACCCAGACATGAATGCTATGGCATTATTTCTGCCATTCCAGATTCAGCAACAACAATTAGTAGGAAGTCCAGAGACATTACAAAATTGAGAACCATGTAGCCATGAAAATTTCTGAAAGTACCAATATATATCCCAATAACCTTGGGATAAAGTATCAAACTGAGTAAATCTTTGCATGCAAATGTCATGTAACAATAAAAGACTGCAAGTCACTGGTCACAAAAGCTTGTCCGGCTCACATAAGAGACTAGTAAGTGTGAAAAAAGTAATGTTTCAGTGCGTTTCACACAACAAAAATATGTGCATGAGTGCAGTTTATAATCATTACAGTTGTAAAACTATAGTAAGTAAAATTTAGAACATTTGGTAATTAAAAAGTGGCAACTGGAAATGAAAATGTAAAAAAAAAAGAAAAACAGATGAGAGGAAGAGTTTATCTGGGGTTTTTCCCTAAGCCAAGACAACCATATGCTGCACCAGCTGAAAAATCAAAGTGATTTTCAATGTCAGCCTCAGGCATTGGTAGGCCTAAGCATCTCTATAGGTGCAACTAAATGGTACTGATGATAGAAAGGAGTAGTTTTAGATCCTCTGAGAAATCTTGGCTTGCATAAGGAAGGAAAAACATAGATAAGAGAGAACAAGAGAGCGGCAAGATCTACATCAGAGAAGGCACAACCTCCTGACACAGAGGACAAGGCATTTCTGGATATTTTTGCTGCAAGACAACCTAACAGCAAAAATTGTTATCTGCTTTAGTAACCACTAATTGAAGTTTAGGCCTCCATTAAGGAAACTCTTTCCTTGCCTTGCATTTTCTGATCAATTTTCATCCATCTTTTATTTTTTTCAGAGGAAAATAGCAACTCTTATTGATGCCATGATAATTTTTGTCTTTTCTTTTATACCCCTGTTATACCTTTTTACAATTTCTGTATTCTTAGTGCTTTTTGCCTACATTCTTGGACTTGTTTGTTCAGCTAAGAGACTAAACATTTTAGAAGCTTCATAGCTAGGGATCAGTGTGCCCCAGACCCCAAAGTCCTCTCCAGAACACATTCTGTAAACTAAGATAGAACCATCCAGGGGAAGGTTCCTTGGGGAGGGGGTTTCACTCGAGTCTCTCACTGGGGAATCTTTGATAGATATGCTAATTAATAAAACCTATAATGTTACACCCGATCTTTTTGGGAGTGGGCATTGCGGTGTGCATTTTGGTGCATTCGACCTGGACATGTGCACCTAAGGACCCTTAAAATAAATACCAAGGTAAAATCCCTTTTCCCCCTCTAAATGTGTTTGAGTCTTGATTTTAAGACCAGGAAAAGGCATCATTATGAATAAATCTTCTAGATAGAGTGAATGTGACTGAATAAAGAAAAGACCAAGAAGATCCATTTTTGCCATGGTATCTACTACTTTTTTTCTAAAGGAGAATAAATTGAAAAGCATTTCTTTTAAATGCTGTATGCATGACACAACATGCTCTGTTGTTATCTCATTTAGTCATGCAACTCCTTATCCATGTAAAAGCAACAATGTATGACACACCTTGAAGAGTGTTTCATATGAAGTAAAAGCTCTGTTAGCATTTAATCTTCTGCTGCACACACATATTTAAGGAAATAACAAAGGAAGATGGGAGAGAGCAACAGAGTAAGAGAATAAATGCAGGCACTGTATTCTGCTATACAAACAGCATCACTCATTTTCATTTCTTCTTTCTGATCAGGTTTTAAAAGCAATTTCACAACCAACCATACATTCACTGGTGAGAAATTTTATTCTGAATTTGCCACAGACACAGGTGTCAAAATATAACAAATGGTTTTTATCTCTAAATAATACAACTCTAAGTAATATTATTATGCATCTCATTAGGGGAAACAACAGACCACATATATTGTGAATCTACAGACAAACCCCTGTGGGTGACTATAGTGAGTTGTTCTCTACACTTCTATAAGATCAACATGATCATCTCTACATGTTTACTCACATCAAATTTTATCATATTCTATCACATTCTGCTACTCCTTATCACAAAATTTTAAATACTACCTCATTAATTCTATGTAGCAACTTGCGTGGATAGCCAGTCACCTCCCAGACTGACTTTAAAAACATCAACATCTGAGGTGCATAGCTGGAGGAGAATAGTATCCCTCTGCCACTTCAAACTCAGAAAACTTCCAAAACTGTTAATAGCTACCGGGAGTATTAAATGACTGGTACTGGCTTGTGAAGTACTGGGAAAAGACAGTTTAGGAGAGAGAAGGGCAATAAGCTGGAACTAGCACTGGGAAGTTAAAGGACTCCCAGCCCAGAACAAATTAATTTCTGGTGCCTGCAGGGAAACCCAAAATGCCATCTGGCAGCAGGACGCAAGCAGTGCGCTTATGTTACAAACACACTGCTCAGGACCACTGCAGAATCAGCCATCAGGAAGAGACCCAAGGGGCCCATTTAGCATATTCTCCAGCTCCAAAGCAGGATCGATGCTCTTTATGTCATTCCTGGCAAATATCTACTATGTTGTGAAAATTCTTCAAGCAAAAACCTATTCCACTGCTTCAGTATCCTTATTGCAGTCCACCTTTCTCTGAAAAGAAAATTACTCTGTCCCCTGTACACTAGGTTTTTGAAAACTTACCATGTCCCCAGGCAATCTCCTTTTTTTTTTAAATTTTAATGTAAGAGTCTGATGCACTAAAGGTTTTCTTGGACATTAAGTTTCTGATAACTTAAGCCACTCCTGCAGACTCTCATTCTTGCATTGTGACCAAGGCAAGGGCAATAGTTACTTTGAGCATGCACAGTATAGCAGGACTTGAATAAAGAATTGCCCCCTAATGCATAATTAGGAGATCAGGCAAGTGCTGGAGGAGTTTAAGGGCCACAAAGACAAAACCAGTTAAATGGCAAGATGCTTTACAGCAAACAGGCAATCTAATTTTGTACAGCAAACAGCAAATGTAAACTAGGAAGAGAGGGGAATGCACCACATCAAGTGACATAACAGGTTTGGTGCTACAGAGAACCTTATTCGCATATCTTCCTTGAATATCTTTTTTTTTTAACTCTTGCTACTGTCAGAAACTTAACATCACAGACATTCATATTGCAGGAGAACAAGTCTCTAAATAAGCAAACAAAGCTAAAACAAAACTGTAATCTGTGTATATCTAGGCACAGAGTATTAGAAACATTTCTAACAGCAAGCTTTAAAAGTTGTTTTTTCATTTCTTCCTTCTCTTTCTTTCCTTTTTCTTTTCTTGCAAGAAAAGTACATTGAAACAATTAAGTAATATGCAATTAGTTATCAAGCATTTACAGCTTCTTACTCACCCACTGGAGACATTTCTGGGACACTGGCAACATAAGGCCCATCCAGAAACTTTGGCTCATTATCATTAATGTCCTGCACTTTGATGATGAATTCTGATTCGGGCTCTAGTGGTTTCTTGGTGTCAACATCCACAGCCTGGGCCCGGAGTGTGTAGAAAGGTTTTTCTTCTCTATCCAGGCTCCTTATGGCATGAATGTCTCCTGTGGTCTCATCAATGGTAAAAACCGTGCCAGCACCATCTCCTGAAAGGGTATATTTAACAGTGCCGACTCCCTTGTCCAAGTCAGAATGAAGCTTGAGAAGAAAAGAAAAACAAAGGGGAGGACAAAAACATTAATGGTTTTTTCTAGGCTAGATGACAAATATTATTTTAATTTTTTTTTTCTGCAATAAAAAACATTGAAGGAACCAAATTCCTAAGTCCTTAACTGCCTCTAAGTGCCTGGAAAAAATGTGGATAGTATGTTATGTAAGACTTTTACCCTTATCTAGTAAAGCACAGAGAGCAGTTCAGCAACTAAAACTGCAATGAAGCAGGGCTTCACATTTGTTATAAAATGACATTTAAGACCAAGGATGTAAAATCACCCATAACCACATCAAACAAATGTGAGATGACATGAGAGTGTCAAAAGCTTTCACAGGCATTTGGCTTTCAGAGAAGTAGAAGGGAAATATCTAATTTTTATTTCACGAGCAAGAGCTTGATGGCATCTAAAACTCAAATTCATACTTGGTTTAAAAAAAGAAAATATACACCTCGTGATTACAGTAAATGCTAAACAGAACTAAAAGTACTGCCTTTTACACAAATATTTGATCACTTGCTTTTGCTTTTCTGAGATAATCACACTGCAGACTGAAAATCTAGGAGTTTCTTGCTCATTTTGAAAGAGTACAGAACTCAATATTTTCTGCCTTAAATACCAGTATACACATTTTTCAGGCTATTACTCTTATGAATCTCTAGTTATAATTAAAAACAAAACAAAACAAAACAAACTTGAATTCAACTTCTTGGATGTTTTTGTCCCTGTAATCAGTGTCTGTCCTACAATAAATTTAATTATTTTAAATGCAGGAATTTTTTTAATCTGAATACTGTATAATGAGCTTCTTTCTCAGATGCCTTCACTTGCTCTGTACTCATCCTTTAAATGCATCTGAAAGCTCTGAAAAGATACTCAAGGTTACATCACCGATGTTGAAATAGTTTTTAAAATATTCTTCCACTTTTCCCATCTAATGAGGACTAAAAAGATCCCTATAATGGACACCGGTCGGAATGGAGATTTCAAGAGTGAATTCTCTTAAGCTGAATTGTAAAGCGATTATGGATATAGGCTTTATTTACATGATGTACTGCCCAAGGTGAAACACAATGGAGGAAACATGGGACATGAAAGGAGATTATGTAGAAAATGAATTACCGAGGAACTAAATGGTTTTGGTAATGGGGCAAGAAGCTAAGCTACAGAGAAGGAGGTAAAGGCAATTACTAACATTTATAGCTATCGACTTGAAATTGAAAATAGGTCCTTGTGACTGTGGAAGAGGTCATGGTTTGTGGCACAGAGCGAACATGAACATAGACTTCTTTGTCTACTTTTTCATCTCATCATTCTTGCTCAGTGAATATACTAAATTCTGATCTTTCATCTAGCTGTCCCCCACATGAATTTTAAATTATCTCTCTAGTCCAAACCAAAGCATTTTGCTTCTGAGGTATTAAATATTTTCTTGCTTACACAATGAAAACATATTGCAGTCTGAGATAATTAATGTATATTTCTTCCTCATCATTTTAATTTAAGTGGCTCAAAATTTCCTGCTCAGTAAAAACTTGGTAATTTTTCTTCCATTATCATTTAGAGGCTTACAGACACACATTGAGAGAAAAAAAACCCAAAACTTATGATGAGAAACCTTGAAGAAAAAAATGTTAGAACTTTTTAGAGGAAACCAGACAATATTTTTTGTAGTGTCCCTATATTAAATAAAATTTGTTTGGGCTTCATTGTGAAGACTATCTTGATGCATACTCCTGGAAGTAAGAATATCACGGAGCAAAAGAATGCAGTTACAAAGCAGGAGTTTGTAAACAGGGAAGCATGACAAGATTACTCCCATCTCCTGTCATCGGATTTGGCACTAAAGCTGAGATGGTTGAGTGTATTTCTGATTGCCAGCTGTAGGTTTTATGTTCAACTTGAAACAAATCAGGCTGCATTGCATGTCTTATCTGAGCCCTTGGATTATACTAGAGAGAAACAATTATAGTTGCTTTTCCTAGCTGGAGAAAAAGCAGGAAAAGCAAGGGCTCCCAAGACAAAGGAAGACTGAAATACAAAGACTAGGCTAAACATAGCTTTTTTTTCCCAAATGTATTGGAGAATAAAAGCTTTATAACTTGCAGGATTAGCAATTCTACAGTTACAGATGTGTTCACTGGGCTTCACAAGTATCACTCAGCTTGTATCACCTAGGAACCATTCCACCTATTCAAGCAGAGCTCCATTGCTCTGCATTAGCTGGGATGTGTCCCATTGTATTTATTCACTAAATCATGCTAATCTGCTGATTTTGATACAGGCTTCCTTAGATACCATTACTGGACAATGTGCAAATGCATGCTTATCTGTAACCCACGCTGAGCTATGCAATTTGTGGGGCAATTCAACATTACACAGTGTCTAGTTACTGTAGGGGAATAGCTGATTGATTTAATTTAAAATTAAATAAATTATCCGACAATAAAAGGAGTGCAAAACTTAGATTCAGATACGATGAGCAAGAAGCTAGTATTAGGTGTACTAACACAACACTAGGAAATAATCCTGACTTTCAATGCCTTAAATTTTCCAGAAAGCAGTTTAGGCTAAAGAATAAGTGCTTGCTACTGTGTCTTGATTTATGTGCTACAAGCTGTATTGCACTGGAAGAAAAAACATTTATTTTTTTGTGCTGAAAAACATACAGAAGGTATGTGAAAGACTACTTTTTCTGACACTGTGTCCACAGCAACTTTGATTTTTATCCCATTTCTCCTTCTTGCTTGCACTTATTTTCTAATTCTTGGTCTTCCACTATTTCAGCAAAATTTGAGGGCAAAAGAACAAGTGCTCAGATCTTACCTACTTCCCTCCCCACAATGTGTTTCCCTTCCAGAATCACATGAATTTACTGCAACAAGGTTGTACAAATTATGGTATTCACACAGGTTGTCTTAATTTTATGTTTTCCCAATAAATCCTGAGTATCAAAAATGTAGCAAAGGCTTGTAAATCTGAGGGACTTGTTTCTACCTTTGCTGAAATCCACACTTTTATTCTCATTATGTAAGTGTCAGAGACTGAAATATTGTAATTTATGACTTAAACATTTTCTTGAAGGACTTTTAATATTGTATTACAAAAGCTGCAGAGAAGACTACTGCACCCTGAATGGGGCCCTGACTATGGCCTGACACTGCTCACTGATGAAGAGAAGATAAAGTAACAACTCAGGGCTGGGGACATTCACTGAGCACAGGCTTAACACCTCCAGGATGAGGACCACAGCCCCAGGGCTATCAGCTGCCAGGCTCGCACAGACCCTCGCACCAAGGCGTGGAGGGAGGAGAGGCTCTGGGTATCTGGGAAAAGCCTGTGGGCAGAGGTGCCGTGACTGCCCATCCTCCACTGTGCAGAGGAGCCCAGCTGAGGGGTCCTCACCAGGGGGGAGGAAGCTTATCCACAGCAGAAGGGGGTGACATGGCCCATCACAGGCGCCCCCCGCCAAGGGGTCCCCAGACCCTGCACCAGAGCACCAGAGATGATGCAACAGACCCTCAGTGTTGCAAGGGACAGTGTCAAGCTGGCTCCTGCAAGGGAGACACATGGGCGTTCCCACCTGGCCCACAGCGTGTATTAATCCATGGAAGTCTGCACTCTTCGGCGTGTGGCGGCGTGTGGTGTGGCAGCATGTAGCGGCGTGGCCACAGCGGCGACGGGGGACCCTCACCACCAGCAGGCCGGATGGAGGGGAGCAACGAGACGTCATTGGGACCCTCGGATGGGTGATGTGCTTCCACTTAACCCCTGTCACCTCTCCCTGTTCCCCCACCCCCACCCACACTTCTTTTTTCTATTTCTTTCCCTCTTTCTTTTCTCTTCCCTTCTCTTTGCCTCTTTTACTATCAAATAAAATACATCCATTTTTTGGCATCAACATCTAACCTCGTTTGGTTTTAGTCTCGTTTCTGGGAATATTTTGAACTTTCTAAGCTCTTTCTGGTTTATGCACAGAGATTTAGAGTGCTTTGCTTTTCTGGATTTAAACCGGATCATAACAGTAAGTAACACTGTTTAGTGTCAGACCTTTGGGCAAATCTGCCCCAACTGTAAAACTAATAATTTCTTGCATCAAAATTTGTTAGTGCAGAAAATCTTGAATATTTTTCTGCAATGGCAGAAAAAGATTCCATAATTCTTGCTAATGTGTACAAACAATAACACATATGGCAAAGGAAATGACTGATTAAAAAAAATAAAGTATGAATAATAAGATGGAGACTATTGTGAAATACATTGCAGAAATCTATGCAGAAATTATGGCTGTGTTTTTGAATCATATCCAGTACCAGATGCCAGACTGATCAGTCCACAAGTCCATGTGACCTAGCAATCTGCTTCAGCCTGTAACAAGCTGAAAGCTAGTTCGCTTCAGAGAGGATAAAAATTTGGTAACAACCCACTACTAGCACATCTGGGAGAAATTATTTGTTCAATTCTTCTGACAGTTATGTCCCATTCCTAACAAGAAATACGATTGCCTGTATTTTAGCAGTAAATTAAGATCTTTCTGCTTAAATAACTCCTTGTTATCAGGTCTGTGTCACTTCAGGAATTCATACACCTGCACAAATAATTTCAAACTACATGAAAGACCAGGAAATGCATTAGGTAATGTACCTCAAGAATGGCTCTATACACCTTGGTAAATTGAACATTGCAGGAGTAGCTGTTCCTCAGTATCCTATGGTGCTGATTTTCCCTTCAGTATCCTATTCATCTGATCCTCAACTGTTAACCATCTCTTTCCTCAAATACTTCAATGACTTTTATTAATACAATCATTTCAAAACTCAAATATGTAAATTCACATACACAGGTAAAGAAACTGGAAGCAAAAGAAACTTAACAAATTGCAAGGCAGTCTACTTTAAAATGAAGCAATCACTATATCCCAACAAATCATGCTAGAACAAGGGCTATGACATCTGCCAGGATTGCTGTGATCTTAATTTCACAGCGATACAGACATTGAAAAGTTGTTGTATGGGTTGACAACTTCCCTTTCTGCATTTCCCATCCTCATAAAAAGAAAAAAACAAAAAAGGTAGAGAATGGAGTAAAAAAGTTTTAAATTTCAAGGAATGCTTAACATCCCTAAATTGATATATTCACCCTATGATGCACTCTGAGATTCTAGGTCTTATTCCACTGCCAATTCCACAGGCTGAAAAAAAAAAAATCAGTCCAACTTATTTGTTACTAGTAAATCAATTTAAATGCTATGTTGCAGTGCATATCTGGACTGAAAAAAAATGGTAAATGTTCCAGGCTATTAATCATTCCTTGCCTGTACAACAGTATTAGTTATCAGTCCCACATCTGTAACTTTACATCATTTTTCTTTATGCAATGTATTTTTAGGACTTTGTTCCATTATTTCCTCTTCCTGCACCTACTCCCAGCTATCACCATTCATCCTGTAGCCACCAGCTCCTCCCCCTGCCCTTTCTTGGGTAAGATGTGCAATGAAAACTGTTTGAGAAACCAGAACATCCATTCAACTCCAGTATTACCTAACACTGCAAACATGGAATGATGTCCTGAACTGAGGAAAGGGAAAAAGGCCATTTTTGTGCAGTTAACATAGATGAAAGCAGACCTATTTTGACAGATCTCTACTGCAAAAGGCTGTGTTGGAACAGGGATACCCACTACAAGAGAGGAGGGTGTAAATGAGCCTGAACTTTATATTTGGAAGACTGCCCTTTTAAAATATAATTATTCTACTCATATTTTCTCTTGCCAACAACTCCATGGTCTACACAGATTGCATAGTTTCTTTTAAAAACTGATAATTAGAATCTAATGTACTGCTTTTACACAAATGTATTTATTCCTCCCCTCTAAAAAGGCATAAACCCTGAAAATTTTCCTAAGTTTAAAAAGGTTGTGGGGGTGTCAGAGACTTTAATTCAGGACTTGGAGAAATAAAAAAATAAACAGTCTAATTGTTGCTAATAAAACCCAATAAAACAGTTTTTCATTCTTTCCCTCTCCTTCACACACACACAGGGGACATTTAGGGACGAGGTAAAATCTGCTCACAACACGGTCAGTGAAAATGTTTCCTGATCCTAGAAATTTCGATTACCTAGGGCATCTTCTAAATAATAAGTTAATATGCATTAGGCAGGCAAGACAGCAGACTAGAGCTTGTGTTGAGAAGAGTTAGGACACTACTACAAATGGGTCAGATGAACACTAATAGTATATGGAAACAAGGAACAACTAAAATCACACAATCAGAGAATCCTTTAGGTTAAAAAAGACCTTTAAGATAGCTGAGTCCAACTGCAAAATTATGAGGTAAAAGAAAGGTGAACAAAAGTAGAAAAGAATGTTTTTTTTAAAGGTCATTTGGAAAAGAAGGTTTAGTTTCCTTTCAAAGCTGAAAACTATTTGTAATAGAAAGAGGTGTCTTTGCCCTAGCTTTGTACAGGGCTTTTATAAGAGACTCCCATCTGTAATTAGGCTTTCTGAGTACTATGAGAATTTCAAACAATAATTACAAACATTAGTTAAAGGATGTGCATGTGTGTGTATATATATATATATATATACAAAAAAATTTAAAAATATTATTTGAATTAGAAAGCTGTGCCTATATTATCATGATTAATTTTCTTCGGGTTGTATTTCTATGTCTTCTCTTTTTATGTTTAGTAAAATATCTGCTTCCAAAAATTGGCATTCTTCTGACTACTTTTTATAAAAATAGTAATAGACAATGTGGTTCTGCATTTTGAAGTATCCTTCTGTTCAAATTAGATTACAATACAATCTCATTCAAAAGGAATTATGTAAAAAAGAATTTCTACTCTTTTTCTAATGATTCTTGTTTCACAAATAAAGCTGAGCTTTATTTAAATTAAAACACTTATTATCCAATTAAATAAAACATTATCTCCTTCTGACATGGGGATTTAGTCTAAGCACACTAAGTCAGAACAGACTTTTCTGATAATGAGTGTGGTTGTCAGGCAGTAAGATGATGGCAAATGAGTCATTAGAAAGGAATAAAAACACTACCTGACTTCATCAGTTCAGATAAATCTTCATCTCTACCAACATCATGCACTTGAGGGGTAAAGGATTGTTATTTTTCTAATTCTTCTCTACATTACTTCTTTTGTTGCATTATGTGGAATTTAATAAAAATACTTATAAAATCACAGGGAAAAAAACCCAACAGTCCCTTCATGGAATGCCATATACATAAAAAATACTGGCCAATGAAAAAAGTTATGCACTAATAAAACATTGAAATACTAAAAAATTCTCAATAATGTCTTAATATAATTTAATTATACAAGTAATTATTCATGTAAGTTACAAGTTGCATAGATTTCTGACGATTATTTCTGCATCAGCATTTTAACTGGAGCTGACGCATATAGAAACTCTGTGTTCTGGTCCTCCCTCTTCAACTCTAATGCAAGAATCAATATTAGAAGTAATTTTTTAAAATTAGATTATTCTTACTGATCTCATATAACTCCATGTTACAATGTGTTGTGTACATATGTTGGTAGGTTTAAGTTCACAGTTATGTTGAAAATCATTTGAGAAAAGTGTTCTGCAGAATGGTGACAGCTGATGTGAACATCAATTTGATGAGGTCTCTGGGTATAACCATTGTCAAGTAACAACATAATCACAGATTCCAACAACAAATTCCAGTATTGGCTATTAGACAGCAACAGGAGACAAAATTTGAGGAAATTTGTCAACTTCCAATTTCCTCTTTATCCAGTGCAATTTTATATATCCTGCCAAAGAAATATGAGCTACAATGGAGTGTGCAGCTGCTGCTGACAGGTCAGTGGAAAAGGATTTTACCATATCATTAAATTTTT
Source organism: Corvus kubaryi (assembly GCF_017639235.1). Lineage (NCBI taxonomy): Eukaryota > Metazoa > Chordata > Aves > Passeriformes > Corvidae > Corvus > Corvus kubaryi. Next base: position 4,935,109 of record NW_024582056.1, on the reverse strand, counting down.
ATAATTTTAGAATTTTTCAAAGTATTTAACAGGAACCGAGCAGGGGATTGAATCTGAAACCCTCACAATCCAAAACCCTTAATGCATCAGATGGGAAAAGTGAGGTCGTGCCATGTATCCTCATACATAGATATAGCCTTTTCTTTTCACTACTATGCACCCGAAATCTGTGGCAAATAATCTTCTGGGTTGAAGGAGCCTGTGGAAGACATCATCTGTTACTAATGAATGCATTTGAATTGGCACCAGTAGGACTGGTTTGATCTACACCTGTGAAAACACTGGTATTCCCTCTGTACCCTTGCCTGGCTGGAGTCCCTGTGGTTAAGTCAGAGCATAATGTTGATGTCCAAAACACAGAAATGAGGGAAGGGGATTTGCCACAAACAGGGCTCTGGGGAAAAAAATCATCCCAGCTTTAGGCAGGAGATATCTGTATTCCTCTTCAAGACAATACTTATTTACTGATTCTGAAAAATAATGAGGAAAAGACAGCATTACAATCAAATTCTAACTCTTGTTATTTAATTGTGCAAGATCAGCAAAATGTTCAATAGGATTGTTGTAATCAATTAAAATGGTAAGTATGAAGGGGTGGTGATCTTTTGAGGTAGTGTATGTGATTGCAGTATTATCTTTTTGAAAGAGGAATCACTGTAAGAATATCAAACAGAGCTGCATCTCTCTTGATAATACATACTGTCAGTAATACATTTTTTTGCACTGTGTTCCCTGCTGTATCTCTCTACAACACATATAAAAGATCAGTGCATGAAAATATGAATTAGGCTGCATGAATAAATATAATAAAAATAAACACTGGAGACTTAGGAAGTGTTTATGTGAAATTTGTTACATCAAAACCAAAATTTCTAAGACACCTTTTAGAGGAGGGTTTATAATTTCTAATGATGATCTACTTGTATTTATGAAGATAGTCTCTCTGAAGATCACCAGATAACCACTGCTCAGAAAGTTGAGAACAAGCAGGAACTTTATATTGCAAAGTGTCACTGAAATTAAGCTGTTGGGAAGGTTAGAAATTTTAGTCTAGAATGAGCTGTTTGTGCTTGTGAAATGACAAAATCTTTTTTCTTTCTAGGGTGTGTGAATGTGATACATTTTCTGTAGAATTATAATCTATAGATCTCTTAAGCTACAAGGTATAAAATCCTGGTTAGTAACTTAGACTTTTCTACACAGAAAATACCATTATCAGAGGACACATGCTTGATTCCTCATCTCACCTAATAATTATGACATTATGGACTTGTTTTTAATTTGATATCTAATGTACCATGGACGCTATAGCCAGTCAGTTGCATGACATATTTTCTCTCACAGGAGTTTCCCTACTGATGCCAGTAGGAATACCTTGTGTGATAGGGAAGAAAGAGTGGGGTGTGCCATTCATTTTTTGAAGTGACAGACAAAAAGACAGCTGCCTGTTGACAACTTCCGTGCTCCTGGAAGAGATCTTGACTCTGAGCAGCTTCTCACTCCTTTCCTTGGTGGTATTCACTTCTCCACCCTAAACATCTGGAGCTAATTGAATTCCCCTGAAATTCCTTATATCATACTGTCCCATCTAGTTAGAGGAATTGAATAGCTGGCTTTTATAAGCCTGGTTCTTTTGAAATTAGTTATGGAAAACTCAAATTTCCTGCTGGAGTTGCTCTTCTGAGGAGGGAGCAACCTGTATGAAGGACAGTAGCTGTGAGGCAACATGCATTTCCACACCACAGCTGCAACTAGGAGAAGAAATACATCTCCAATTATGCAGTCATAAATATCTAAAGGCAAAGTAGTCATGAAATAGTTATCTCCTGCTGTTCATCAGAAAACCCTACTTAGGGGTTAGCTGACCACCACAGTCACATGCATGTGACCACACACACAAAGTTAATCCCAAGCCTGACTCTGGCTCCCTGACTCAGCTATGCAAAATATCCAGAGATAGTTTCTCTGTAAAGCGAAGGGCTCAGTATCGTTCCTAGAAGTGTACCCTAATTAAGATTCCCTAAACTAGGTTTACTCTACTTCAGGAACTCATGTATCTATGACACGCAGAGGCATGAAAGGACAGATTATTATACAGGGTCCCTTTGCATTACCCATTAGTCAAAATAAGATGAAAATTTTCTGTCAAAGACAGTAATAATAATAATATCGACAACAACACTGATAAATACACAGCTTTTAAGTACTTCAAACAGGCACTCTGTCACAATCCAAAAGTGACAGGTTCTTGTCATTAGAACATAAGAAGAAAATTAGAGCTGTAGCAAACACATCCCTAGAAGTGTGTGACGGAAGAATATCAGTTTAAATCCATTGCATTTGGAAAGGTAAAAGATTATAAACTGATTATAAAAGCTTGTGCCTAATTTTATACTGATTGGAACCTTTTTTAGCAAATACATCTTCTGCTAATTTCTGACTTGTATCAGTGTGCTCTTCAACTCCAGCTTGAACTTGGGAGGGTTTAGAGTAAAAGCCTACTAAATTCTGCTGGTGCTGATGAAGCTTTCTTCATTTTTATCCTTCCCTTAATACATTTTTCTTTGGTTTCTTTTTTCAAATATTTTTCTATATTGACTGCATAGAAAATAAATATAAAACTCCCTTCCTCATATATTTAAATTTAACGTTAAGTTAAAAACAAAAAATTTGTTCCATAAATCACACTTTCTGTAAAGCTCTGTCAGTTAACCTGTCTCTTTTTGTTTGATAATGATATACTAGAACATGTTGGGATTGACAGAGTAGAAAGACTTTACCTCAACCTGTCTATCATTGTGACAAGGCATACTATCATAAACTGTTTGACCAGTTCTCTTTTCTAAACAGAAAAAAAAGTTAGTTCCATCATAGAGGTGAAAAATAAAAACTTTAACACATATATTAGAGGGATAATTTAAAGTCATTTACAGGCACAGAATTTTATGATTGAAGCATAATATTTTCTGAATTTTTAATTTTTTTCTTAAGCTGACCCAAAAAAACTCAGGCAAACATGTGCACTACAAGACACAAAAAATATTTCAAAATAATCCAGCAAGAATGAACAAATAATGCTTAATGTGCAAGAGATACAGGAATAGAAGGTGCAGCAAATAAAATGAAAGAGCTCTTCTGTGCCCTATGCATCAATTCCAAGAAAGCACAACCACATGAATAATGTTCCGGCTGCAAGATTCCCTCAGAACAATATTTCTATGGGCTGTATTATCACACAGCAGTGTTGATTTTCCTCATGTTCCAGAAGCAGCATAGGAAAGGGTTGTATTGTATGTATTTATTTTGTTTTGCTGAAGCAGAACAGAAAAGTCACACGCTGCATAGTTTGCATTTATTGCTAGCTTGTGACACAGGTTTTTTGGGGTTTTTTGAGGTTTGAGATTTTGTAAAAATAAGTAAACACTCTTTTTCATTGGGGTCTTTTAACTAATCAAAATTGCCATGGGAGAAAAGTAGGTTCTTACAACACAGGTAAAGCATCAGATAAAGTTTGTTCTTCTGGCTTGGATTACTTAAAACAAGCAGCATTTATATGTCACTATGCAGAACTGGATCAAACCCCAGAAATCCTGTATATATTCAAAGTGGATACACTAATATTTATATATTAGTATATCCACTTAGATATATTATAGTGTATTTATTTATACACTAATTCTATTATATTATAGTGTATTTACTTATACACTAATTCTAATGGATACACTTATATTTCACATATTGTTAAGCTACACTGTGTAAGAATATTAGTATACCTTCTTTTTAATAAAAATGTCACACCTATGTTCTAATAAGCAGAAGAAAAATATCTTCCACAGCTAAAGTTAAATCATTTCTGCTCAAATGGAGCAGTTTAATTATAAATCTGAATATCATTGTCTGTGCTGGATTTTCCCAATTCAGTTTTAAGAAAAACATGTTGAGTTTACGTGTAGTTACGTGCTAGATATAGCATTCATGTGCAAGATTTACTCATGTTTTTAATTAATAAAGAAAAATGTTCCTAAGAATCAGTGGAGAGTACAATACAATAGTTAAAAACATTAGAAAGCTTTATAATTTGGAACAGAAATTCTTATATGGCTGCTGTAAGTTCTCTTTTCTATAGCTGTGGCTGTACTTATGTTTTATACTGACGAGATGGAAGAAGAGCCACCTCTGCTACTGCTTTTGGGAGTGGAGAAGGAAGAGAAGAGCAGAGAGTCATTTTACCCCAGAGACAAGAGGGTGGGAAGGTTATTCCTACAGAGAACTTGAAAGAAGTAGGAACTGAGGTAGAAAAACTGTCCCTGTATGAGTTTATATTACATCCTTTTTCTGACAGAACTTCTCAACGAAACAACAGAGATATTAATTTGTTCCTAATCCTTCTGCATATGATTCTTCTAGAAGTCCTGGGGAAATTAATTTACAAGGACAAAATTTCTCCAGGGTCCAGGGAAGTGTAACTCTGTCCGTAAAACCTAAATCTTGGACTTGAGAATGTCAGTGGCAAAACTCCCATTGTCTCCAATTTTATTCAGTGATAATTAGGGCTTTGCGATTACTAGCAGAGTACTGTCCTGCAGAGTATTGGCAGAGTTCTCTCCTGCAGTCTGAGAGTAAACATTTTCTTTTGTTTAAGTTCATGCACTTAGGGAAATTTTCTTTTCACCTTTAAGTTTTACCATACTAAAGATCTCAAAATGGAAACAACAGAAGTCTTTTCTTGTGTGCAAATCATTCACCATCTCTCTCCTCCCCCATCGATGCCCCCCTTTTTCATTTTCCAGAACCTAAATAATAATATTTGATTGCTTCAAGATTCAGGGGTAGGATGAACTTTATAAAAAAAATGCTTTTGTTGGACAGAAATTACTGTGAAATCCTTTCAGTGGTGCAGGAGTTAGTTATGATGTGGCAGGGCTTTTATACATTTATAAATGTTTGCAGATGTCAGGCTTCTTTCATTGACAAATGTTGCAGGTATTGACAGCAAATTCACCTCCATTTACAGCAGCTGTTAATTATGATCAAGGAAGTAATATTCACAAAGGGAACCCGATTTAGAAATTTTCCTAAAATATTCCTTTGCTGTGATAAATGACACACACCCTTTTTGAACATAAGAACAGACTTATCTGTTAAATAATAATATATTCACTGGCTGTAGACCTTCTAAGCATCAAACATCATCTTTCTTTGCTGCCTGCCTTTATGTTTTTACAGATTTCATTGTCATATGACACTTGCTCCAAATGTATAAACAAGGACTGAGAAAAGTGTTTGTGCCTCTTCAAAAAGATTGTGTAAATATTTTACCAACTGAAAACCAGAAAATCTCTATAGTGAATAAGGCACTTTAAGAAAGCACACAACCTATTGACGTTAATTGTGATTATGCCTGAAAGACGTACGTATGGAAACCACATTCTTGTAAATGAGAATGCAGAACAATGGCACCTGTTTAGAATTAGATCAGATCAAATGAAATGGTATTTGTTTGTTAATGAAACTTTCACTCTAGAGCCATATTTGCACCATAAATTGAACTAAATTTAGCAATAAGGGAGAATGTAGTCTAATTTATATAGGAACAGAAATCCATTACTGCATCCAATTCATCCAGAGAGGTAAAATATAGAAAGTATTTGCTTAAACCAAGTCAAAGAAGGAACAGGTAATTACACTTATTTACTAAAGAATTTACCAAAAATGAGTAGCCAGAAAACAGTAGTTATTTCTGTTGCTCCCACTTTTTTAGGGGAAAATACTCTAGATGTAAAAATTATCAAATCTGTTGAAAGCTAGCATTTCTAATTCTATTAACAAATTGAATATTAAAATACTTATTTTCAGTGCAAAGTTATTTGTTAGAAAGTCTCATTTCTCTCAAGGATAGCTGACAATGACTGGTCTTCTGCAGTATTGATTTAATGAATCAGAATAGAGTCAATGTGAAAACCACATTATGAGTGTATTCTCTTGTAAGTAGTGCTTATAGTAATTGAAGAGTAATCACTCTAGTATTGAGGCAAGTTGTATTTCCCTATCTCATTCAGGAGGCAAGATCTAACTACTAAACTAGGATCACAGTGTGTGACTGGCTATAGGAACATAGCAGGTACAGCCTCTAAACCGGCAGCCTGCAAGCCATCCATGGAAAGCCATGCAAGGATGTACTCTGTAGAACTGCACTTCATTTATGTACAGGGAATAACACGTAACTGCCAAAACCCATATGCACAGCAGTGCACAGGGCTATTTATGACAGCCACGTGCCCCATAGAGCTGGTTCTATTAAAGGAACAAGGTCTTTGAGAAATTGAATCTTATTTGACTCAATAAGCGGAGAAAATAAGCTTTATGCACAGAGCTTCCCACCCTCTTACCCTGACCTTCCACACCTGCACAGGGAAACAGCCATCCTCGGTGAGCTGCTATGAGATCCAATTTAGAGCTGCATCCTTTATTCTAAAACTAAGTTTTCTGAGAGGCTGGCATAGCAGAATGAGAAGAATACGGTATTCACTTGTAGTGAGCCTTTTTAAGCTTTCGGCATAGATTAATCTCTCGTTGGCATCCAGCTGGCCTTGTTTTGAGTGCTGCAAAATTTTCTTTGAAAAATCATACAGCACAGACAGAAAAAAAAAAAAAATTAAGCAAGGCCAAGCTTTTGATTTACTATATGTGTGCCTTAAATGTGCATATTTTTCATCTTAATGATACATTTACTGAAAACATGAATTGGTGTTGTGGGATGCCAAACACCTGTCACAAAGAAATTTTATGCTATAAAATCATGAATAAACTACATCCCAGCACACTTACAGCTGTGTCAGGATTTTTTTCTTCCTTAAGAATTCAACTGAATACTAACTTTTCTATAAATATTATTTTAAAATTCATAAAATTAGTAAAAAACCCCAATAAAGATTTAGAAATTCATAAATACATCAAGATGTCTTTGCTAATTTGTTCATTAACTTAATACCCTAGTTAGACTGATCTTAGCTTGATCAACAAGCCATTACAATCTCCCATAAAATAAAAATAATCTTAAAATTAGTTTGACTTAAATAATACTACTAAGCAGTGGTGTTTCCATTACTGGAACATCTGGTACCTGGAGCAATAATAACATACGTTCTTCATATTTTGATATACCAGCTGCAGCTAGTAGCAGTGTAGCATTTCTAACTTCCTGAAGCATCTATTTTGTGAACTGGGTTAGTATTGTGGACCCCTGGAAACAATTTTGGGGCTTGTATGATTCCTTTGTTATCAGCACCATGTGACTGATCATGGAACAGAGGATTCCTTGGGAATTTTTTATTTTAGTAAAGACTCAAATCTTTTTCCGTATAAAAATCAACACACACAAATTCATTCTAAAGCATGCGATGAATGTGAAATGGAAACTGTATTTTGGAAGAAAAAAGAATGGGAAAATCTGAAGATGTCTCTCTTCAGTGCATAAATAAAAAATCAATTTGATGCCGATTAACTTCCTCTCAAAAAAATTCTGATACATGCCCTCTGTACTGAAGCAAGTTTGCCCTCAACAGGCACTGTTTTCACTTTTAAGAAGGAGCAACAAGAATATTTTTGGAAGACAGGCAAAAAATATACAGAGTAGTTCTCCAACTTGGTCTGTGAATGTCATGACTCTGATGGGCAGATGAATAGTGCTTCAGCCAGGCTGGGCTGTACAAAGCACAGGTAAGAAGAGATACATGCCTGTCTATAAAGAGGTTATAAAAGAGAGGTTGCATATCTCAGGTGGAGGATATTTCTCCCCATGAGTGCACTGCAACTTTCTAACATACATCCGTCCTCAGCACAGCAACACAGACTCATAAAGGGAAGGTTGTAAGGTGCTTCCAGATGACTTCCCAAAAGGGCAAGCAAACCACTGTTTTCCCAGCATTACTGGCTGCATTTTGTGGGCTGATCCTGCTGCTACACCTACGTCTGTCCCACAGGAGAGGTATGTGTGCCAATGCCACGCCAGGGCAACAGATACCAGCTCTTTCTCTACTTAGTCCACAAATGCTCCCACATTTCCTGGCTGAGTAGTACTGCCAGCTGTGAAAAGAATGGAAAAGCACTTTTCTCTGTGGACAGGCAAAATAATAAACTAGTCATGGCAACAGCAAATTAGCAGCACATATCAGCACTGCAGGGTGTATAAATTATTTGTATAGCAATACGCTGAGTCCCAGAGGTGTTACAGACTTTGACATAAGAAAGCTAATGATGTTAACTACAAATCCGTGTTCATGTAAGATGATAACTTTACATCAATTTTCAGAGATCATTATCAACCCTACTTAGAGGAAGGGAAACAGACAAAGAAATAGAATGGTACAAAGAAGCCCAATGGTACAATTTTTAAACAGAATTCAGTAAAAAAGTAGTGACTTTAATGGCAGTAATCAATTTTTCAGCTGCCTTCCAGAACGATAGTTGTAGATGATGTTAAGTTTGTTTTTAATTCAAGCCATAGAACCTCAAAGGTCCAAGAAATGAAGCAGAATAGCCTAATTTTATAGAACTTCGGCTAGGAACACCTAAGAAATTATCAATCTTAGTAACTCTAACTGAGTTAGCAAGAGAGAGCAAGAGAGAGAATAGAGAAACATCAACTCTACAGTTGTTCAACTGTTATCAACTTGTTCTCCTTCCATATGAAACTGGATCGGTTTGATGAAGGTTTAAGGTCGAAACCAGCAAAGGTCAAGACTGTGAAACCAGAGGACCTATGCAAAGAAAATTTGGATCATTTACCAGCTCAAAAATAAATAATCAAATTAAGTTTCCCCAAGTGCAGGTTTAACACACACAAACATACACCCACAGATTGTCCATATGCTTGTTTTAGAGTAGTTCTTTTCCTGGTTAACGTGGAAGTGAAAAATGAAAAAAAAAGAAAAGAAGAAAAAAAAGAAGACTGATCAAAGGTGTAAATCATATTCATTACTAATGGATGTTGCAAAACAGATAACAAATATTTCCAAAAGAAAGGGCAAATGAATTTTACATAGCCAAGTATTTAAAAAATACACACTTTATGAGAACCTTAAAGGAAAAACAGATGGCATTTTAGACTGCATTCTACATACAAGATTTCTCTATCACAGATTGTGAATTATGTATTCATGTTTTCTCATATCTTTCATATATAAAAAACCAGTTTGAAATACTAATTTTTTTAGTTTAGAAAATATTACCATGAATATTTTAGAAGCACATATTCAGAAGTACTAGCCTTCAGAGAAATAAAAATAATGATAAGAGCATAAACAAGAATTTAGAAAATGACTTCTGTTTTCATAACACCTTGTATCATCTTTTCACTCCAAAATTTTTATCTTGAAAATTCAGTTTTCAGTTGGACTATTCATTTTTTCTTTCCATTTAATAAAAATAATTGAACTATACTTCATTTTATCTTTCATTATTGCAGTGAAAAAATATATTTAAATAATCATGTATTATAAACTAAATATAACAGCAAATAATTTTTCATTTCTCTGCAATGATTCTTATAACTTTGTATTGTCTGTTTCATGATTTGTCATAACAATCAATTAAGATCAAGTAAAAATTTGTTGGTGACTTCACCAACCAAAAAATGTTGGTGACTTCAACATAAATTTGATCTATCTCATCATTTTTATTGTTCTTGGCATGTTTTTTAATAATGAAAAAAGTAATGGCTGAACATGTTCTAACACAGATTAGAACAAAAAAGAGGACAAGGGCAAATGTAACTTACTTGCAGATCGCCCACAGACACATAGACAAACAGACATGCAGCATCAAACTTGGAAGTTAATTTCTTCTAAATCAATATGATTTTATACAAACCATGTAAAGACTTATTTTTAGTACCTAAATTTTTCAAGGATTGTAAGTTATGAAAGATATGCACTACAAGCATGATTTTTTTACATTTTCAGGCATGTAAGTAACCTAAATATAAATATCACTAAGAGTTACTCCAAAACTGCGGTTATACACTCATGTTTTATATTACTGTTTTGCATCATGTCTTGTCCACCTTTATATGCTACACAGCATAAATCACTCCTGCTCAGTAGTTCTTCTTAAAAATACTCAGAAATTGAACTGAAATTTAGGGAAAGATGGCTGACTAAATATGCTAGGACTCACCTAGCCTTGGGTAGTGTCTCTGTATCTATTTTTTGTTAGACACAAGCTGTACCTATGTTAGCAGGTAATGTGAACCAGTGAGAGTGTTCTGTAGAACGAAGCAGCTGATGGAGAGGAATGATGCAGGCAATAAATGCACATCAGGGTTTTTTGCTGCGAACAAAATCTCATCTGGTTCGGTGGACTAAGTGCCAATTCATGTAGTGCATCCTCTCAGCTTTTTTAATCCAGAAGTGATCTGGTTTGTACTCTCCAAGACCTCTCCTGCTGTGAACAAAACTACAGTAAGTCTGAATGATCAAGAGATTTGTCTCAAAAGTGCACTTTAAGTGGGAATGAAAGCACTCATGAAGCTATCTGGTAAAGATTCTGAAACATGGCTATGACTTCAGAATTTAAGAAGTATAATCTCACTTCTTAATTTTGAAAGAATCAAAAAGAATTTTTTAAGAAAGGTCCCATTTATTTTTTGGACACAGCCCAAAATGGAAGTGAACTTTAGTTTATGTCTGCATTGTATCTTTAAGTAAAGATAGAGAGCTCTCATTAGCTGGTTAGAAAATTTGTGGTGGCATAAAGTGAAGTGAACAGGAATTTAACAGGATAAAAAGAAAATTTACTTTAAAATCCCTGAATCTGAAAAACAACTTTCTGAAAATGTTTTTTCTTGATAAATTCTGTCAAAATGTGTGGGGTATTGGCAACATTTATACAAATGCTATTATTTACTTTGTAGGCATTATTTTAGGCTCATCTTGTCCTTTAGTGTATAGTATTAATGAACATTAAGACTAGAAATGACTTTCAGGGCTTTTTAAGACATTGTCGTGATAGTATATCAATGGCTTTACAAAGTCCTTGAAGAAATTTACCCATTTTAATCTTTGTAATTTACTTCTTTCCTTTGGTTTGAATTACAATACTGGAAACTAACACTGGAGATAAATTACTGAAGCAAATAATTTCTTCCTATTTATTTAATTCAGTATATGGACTGTCCATCTCTAACAAACATGCCAGTAGACTCCCCATGAAAATACAGAATGAAAGAATCTTTGGTTCCTGTCCTAGATATCAGGAAGAGGGATTTCACGTGCCTTTTTCCTCCCAGAAAAATACCATTTTACATTTTCCCCAACAATACAAAAATATCTGTACAATGCATAAAACGTGATCAAATTCAGGACATATTTCTTATTATCTTGTATAGTCTGTAGGAAAAGTAATATCAATAGGATAATTACTTATACCATTATCTTTTACAAGTTTTTAACCACTGATACTTGCAGATAATTAAAGAAAATGAGCAGCCTGTCAGAATTATTTAATACACTGAGGAAGCCAGTGCTTCAGAATCAGTCTCTGGGGCTGGGCTCCCCAAAGAAACATGTTAACAATCTATTAGAAGGTGAAGACCCATAAAGCACAATGCAGACAGACTGTTACGAACCCAGGACTCTTGATTGTCTGTTTTCTCGGTTATTTTAATAATTTTGTGATCTAGTTTGATGATCTATGAATACAGTAGGCTCATGAGGACTTGGCAGCACTGACCTTTAATCCCCTTCCCTCTTCCCCTTGAGCTTACTTTACCTTACTTTTTACCTTGCAGTTACAAATTTGACATTATTAATGTCAAGACTAGGAATGGACTTGGAAGCTAACTATTTAATCTAAAGAGCACTGCAGTGCTGGATGTAGGGAAATTTAATCAGCAAACCTTTATTTCATTTCCAGGTAGGCAGATCTGCCCAGCTCTCTGTTACTGTGTCCTTCGATGGAGACACAACTCCCTACTTAACAATTCAGGCAATATCAAACTGTAGACCATTATTTATATAAAAAACACTCACATATAAGAGGAATTAGAAAAATTAGAAGGATAGACTTTCTAGTTTTTAAGGTTTCGATTTCATTTGATAATTACTCAGGCAAGTAATTCAGTCTTCCTGGGCTTCAACTCCCTACTTAGGGAAGAGAGCTGATACTTTCTTGCCTCACAGAGCCACTGCAAGGACAGTCATTGAAATGTCCAGATGCCTTAGTGATGAGGCCCATAAAAGCACTCCTTTGAATCACTCTACTTTATAGACGGGTTAATAAGCCAAGTGGACAGAACAATTCATTTTTTTGTAGTATCAATTACAATTTCTTTTAAAAAGGTGTTGCTCCAAAACAAAATAATAGGTTAGACATTAATTTTCTTTTTAATTTGTTAATATATCTAATTTTACTACCTTTGGTAATAAAATTATGCTATATTTGCTACCACACTCCCTTGGCAAGAGGAGACTCAGCTTGCAGAAGAAGGAATGATCAAGTGCACTTCAGAACCAGACCTTACAAAAGCTTTCAGATATGCCAGTGCAGTAAACATGTCAAAATGGTGAATAGAGTAAATAAAATAGTACATAAAAAAGAACCAAACCCAATCTTGTTTGCATCCAAATGAAACGATGACTTATTTTTGGTTCTGTAATTGCTATACAAACAAAAAGCAGCTCAAGTTATTGTTTCTAATATAAATCATAAACGTGTTACTGCCTTTTAACTTCTTGATAATATCAAATTAGTCTATTAGCATATAAATTACTCAAAATAAGTAAATATTTTACTTTTTAAAAATGCCACAGTGACACATACCTTTACTGAAAAGAAATTTTCAGTGGTACTGGTCAGTTTTTCAAGTTTTCAGCATCTTTATAATAGTTCTTAATCTGCACAAATGCTTTCTGCCAGAATTCATTAGGCTTGTGCAGGAATCTTCTGATTCTGCAAACATTCATTGATTATTTTCTTGGACTCTAATATTGGCATCAACTAAACTAGTATCAGTTACCTGCTGTTGGGCTGATACAGCTGGATTTGACAAGCAGGAGCAATTAACTGGCTTATATGACAGTGCTGAAAAGTACTCTTTGTTTCTAGAAAATATATACTGTACTAATAACGTCAATGAGATTTTTTTTTTCTTGGCTTTTTCTCCACAGTTTATGCTTCAGTTCTCACAGTAAGAAAAAAATAACATTGTTACAGCAATTAGACTGTCCTATCTCACTCTTTTATTATAATCCTTAATTCATATCAGCAATAAGACATAAATATTTATAGGCTGATTTTTTTTGACACAGTAACTCTTGTTAACTGTACAAATCTGCAACTTGACACACTAAAAAAAAATATATCTTTGGATCCTGCATTATGAAACACTAAAATCCTGTATTTCTTCAACGCAGTAATTTTACACTGACACCAAGGTACAAGAAAACATAAAAGATTCAGAATCAGCTGTTATCAACATCTTACGCAGACATGACTCCTGAAAACCTGTGCTATAAGAAAAAATTTGAATAGAACAAACTCTGCTGAATGGCATAGAATCATCATCAGGGACTATGGTTTACTCACTGCCATAGTGACAGAAAAAAGGCTGTACTAATTAAAACTCATTTATTGACATTATCCTCTAGGATACTGGAACAGAGAACTCTCTCATCTTGTCTCACCTTAAGCTTCTTTAAAGGACAGCTTGAACTGAACACCAGAAATGTGCTTTTGAACACCCAAAAATTAAAGAAAAATCAAAAGGCTGGTATACACATTCTTGACAGGCCTAAATTCTTATTCAACCAGCACATAAACCACCTACTCTTCTTCAATGTATGTGGGATGTTGTATATAAAGACTGTTTGCAAACATATGCAGAACTCTGAAGATTTTTAAGCTTGCAAGAAGAACAAGGAATACTTCCACAGAAGTAAAGCAAAAGGTGTAAAAAAAATTCCTTTAATTTACTTTTTAATTTTCAGCTTATCAGGCAGTTAGAATAACAAGACAGGATCACGACTCTTATCCCCTTTAAGAGGTCATTTTATTTTCATGAAGCAGATTGCGAGGCATAATTTAAATCACCGACTGCATTTTATAAGAATGCCATAAGATTTGCATAAGAGAATAAATATCCTAGCAAGAAGACATAGAGGAATATTTGTGCTTTGTATCTGTCTGTCTTTTGCAAGCATGTTTGAGTTTGAGTGTAGGTACCACTGCGGTTCAAGGGCTGTCACATTCATGCTGCATGTAGATGATGAGCTTGCCTGGGAGGTTTTGCTGCATCTGACCAAGTCCCCTCCCATTCCCAAGCTGTCCTGAGCATAGGCTGAGCTAGTTCCCTCTTGCTCAGAGTCAGAGAGAAACCAACCACGAACTGAGTGTGTGGGCTGCATTCTCAGTGTAGCAAAAGTGTTTTTTTCTTAGGCCAGCTTCAGACAAGGAATCCTCTGAGGGACTTGAAGGGGTCCTGAAGAGGCTCAGCTCTTTTTTAGGATGTTCTTAAGGAAAGTCCTCCATCAGTGACATGGACTAGAAAACTAAAGAAGAAGTTAGTGTGAAATGGCTGGCAGTATGAGATATTGAAAGGCACGAAGATTTGCAACAACATCCCAAGCCTCTTGCTAACCAGACATTTTTCTTGGCATTATGTTAGTATAGTGACCTGCACTACTGTCTTATGTTTTTTGAATCTAATATTATTACTAACACAGCACCATTACTAAACAATTAGTAAATTGCTACTTGAAGTACTGCAGATGTTTGCATTTTACATATAAAGACAAATGTTTATATTTTTCACTAGGAGAAAAGTTATTTAATGCAATGTATTTTTCTATTCAGAACTGATTTGTTACTTGATGAAATTCTATGCCCATTAAACTGTCCAAACTACTTTCAACAAAGTTAAATAAGTCACTTTTGTGAACATGACTAATATAAACACTTCATATTATTTTATCTTAGGTGGAGGAGAATGTCTGTTACTATCCTCCGTCCCCAAAGCATGGTGTGCTGCGCTGGGTGCAAGTGGCCTCCAACCCAGAACTCTGTCTCTGGTAAAGGTGAAGGTCAGAGAAAGCACAGTTCACCACATAATTTCCAAGTGTCCAGTAGTTCGGGCAGATATTGGTGATAACTATAGTTATTAGCCTTTGGCAAATTGATTTTTTATTAATTTCTTCGTTCTTTTATCACAAACATGAAAGGTTCTGTTATCTCCACAGCGACCCATGGCATGGAGCTACCTATTTTGGATTGATTCATTTTGTGAAGAATCACTTCCTTTTCTTTCCTCTGAATGTGCCACCTGTTGGCTTTGTTTGCTGCCTTCTATCTTGCACTGGTGAAGGAGGGAATCCTCTCCTTTAGTCTCACCCCTGTGTTCTAGATATTTTTGTGACCTATCATACCTCTTCCTCTTTGTTTCTTTTCCAGGCTAAGGAAACCTATCTTATTCAGTTATTCCTCACTGAGCAGTCAGTCCAAAGGTCCTGCTTAACCTTTTATCCTTGTCTGTACTTTTCCCAGTTATTTGGGACACATGTCCTCTGAGACTAGAGAGAAATAATTCACACAGTGTGGAAGATAGACACTCACCAGAAATTTAGGCACAAAGCTGTATTAATGGCATCTATTTCCTTCTGCTGCTGCTAAGAATTTCTAACATCCCATTTGCTTTTTTTGGTACTCGCTGCACACTAAGCAAATGTGCATACAGCTATTATGAAACAAGATCTCATTTGAGAGAGATTATCATTTCCACAGAGCACAACAATTTTTTAATGAAATTGGAATTATTTCCCTCCTCCCACAGTATGTAGCACTTTATATCAGATTTCTTGTCGTATTTTAGTCCTGTTTCATAAGGTCCTTTTCCCATTTTTTCCATGTAGCCTTTGTCTTTAGTAACTCCAGTAGCTTAATTTGAAGAGCAAACACTCCCCTGGATATTCTCACACATTCCAAGATAATTTATGATGACATTAAGCAACATAGGCTCTAGCCTAAATCCTTACTGATACCAAATATAGCATCATAGTGTCCAGGGTGAAACAAAGTAATGTTTTTTTCAGTGGTCAGTTAAGTATTTTCACAACAATAGGAGCAAATAATCCATCTGCTACTGGAAATCTATTTTTTTAGTAAGCAGTAGCAAGGCTTTAATGGCATTACAGTATCAATCATTGATAACAGAATCAATAATAACTCTAACTTACATGTTCAGGGACTGACAGCTAAAATAAATACAATGTACACAAGGTAATAATTTCTATACTTACAGCTGGTACTAGAAGACAGGAGTTTTTTCCAAGTTTGCTTTGTTCTTTACACACACTTATTTCTCTTGTTTTAATGCAAGAATGACTACCACACACAGCTGTTTAGACAAAACCCATTGTATTTATGTACTTATGAAACAAAACCTTCTCCAGATGAAGACTAAATTGAAGTTAGTTACTAACAATTAAAACTACATTAGTTTTAATTTCAGCATGCGCCAATGCTGGTGGGCATTGTGTTCAAATATTAGTATGTCTTTCAGCATTTCTCCTCCCTTTTTTATCTTTTATGAGTTCAGCCCCTGGGCTGGGTGGGGGAGGGACATGTCACCAGCAGTGTGGACACAATCACCTTTCTCCTTAGTCACCCTCTCCTGCCTACAGAGCACATGCATCGCTGCCATGCAGCAGTCATAGAACATGTGCAGGTACCACACAGTGAACTAAACAAAGGAACTTATCACAGTTTAAAAAAAAAGTACTGGAATGAAAAGGGCAATTTTGCACCATATTGTTTTTATGCTTTAGATCATCTTCAACCTTTAGAAACAGCATCATCACTCTGTAAATGCCTCTACAAGGTTATTGGATTATTTGGGATTTTATAATCTCCATTTAGATTGACTAAATGATCGTAAGCAAGTGACAACAGAGAAAACTATGCCGTAGTGTTCCCATTACAAAATTATTTTTCACTACTGGGACATCTAAATAATATTTGGTTATTTTTATATATTATTATTATTTTCTCAGTTTTAATATTGTCACATTCCCCTTTTCTTTGTTAAGACCTTTTTTGACTTTTCATGTTGAGTTTTACGCATTTTTTACCCAGGTAGAGAAATATGCAATCTACTCTTTTTTATGAACTAATTATTACGCAGTAAAGACAAGGCTCATTTATGAAAGACAATTCATGTCACCAACACATGGAAAATATAAGCAAGTTTTTGGGTATTCAAGGTCTGTTTGAAACTGGAAGAGAAGCTGTGGAGTTCAAAGCTACTATTAACTGGGTTCATTCCTAAGAATTTAATAGGATATGTAACAGATCCTACACAAGTATAGTGACTGTAACTTTTGCAGCAGAGTGGATATCAGATACGGGGAGACAGAAAGAAGGATTAGGGGATGGTTATCTCTAGAGGGAGAGGAGAGACAGGTCATTTAGAATGTGTGGGACATAAAATGTTGCTGAAAGGGAAATGGTCATTGCCATAAAACCAGTACTTGCTCCAAGCCCATTGCTTTCTATGTGAGACAACAGAAATTGTGGTTTGATGTATCACCTTCAGAAGAACAGAGGTTTTTGCACTTTAGGACATCTGCTGTTAAAACACTTTCAGGGCCCTAACTCACAAACCGTGCTGTGTAATGTCAGTGCTTGACGAGACTGCAAATCCCCATCATGTTGGTTTATGACTTCATACAAGGATATTAACTGCAGTGACTGAAGATGGGATAACCTTCCAACTCATTAGCTTCTCCTATAAGCTGGTACTGGACACTTGACTGGAAATTATTCTTTATTTTTCTTATCAAGCATGCTTCATTAATAATTGCTTGGTTGATTCTAGCTGTGGGGGTTTTTTTGTTTGGTTGGTTTTTTGCTTTGTTTTGTTTTGTTTTGTTTTGTGTTTTGTTTTGTTTCAGGATATTTATCATTTTGCTTGAAAAAAAAAAAAACTTCTAATTTTGTTATATTCAATTTTATACTCATACATCAGTTTTGAATTTCGGTGATGATTTTTCATGCTATATTTTCAAAAAATTTATAAATAATTATTTGCATTTTATTGAAGCAATTTTAGTCACAGAATCACAGAATATTCTGAGTTGGAAGGCACCCAAAAGGATCTTTGAGTCCTTTCCCTGCACAGAACAGCCCCAG
Source organism: Corvus kubaryi (assembly GCF_017639235.1). Lineage (NCBI taxonomy): Eukaryota > Metazoa > Chordata > Aves > Passeriformes > Corvidae > Corvus > Corvus kubaryi. The sequence goes on along the minus strand of NW_024582056.1, from coordinate 4,916,926 downwards.
GAGTCACACCATGTGCCTGAGAGCATTGTTCAAATGCTCCTCTAACTCTGTTCGGCTTGGTGCTGTGACCACTTCCCTGGGGAGCCTGTTCCAGTGCCCAACCACCCTCTGGGTGAAGAACCCTTTCCTAATATCCAGCCTAAGCCTCTCCTGACACAACTTGCTCATTCCCTCAGGTTCTGTCACTGGTGACCACAGAGAAGAGATCAGTGCCTGCCCCTCTTCTTCCTCTCATGAGGAAGTTGTAACTGCAATGAGGTTTCCCTTCAGTCTCCTCCAGGCTGAACAGACCCAGTGACCTCAGCTGCTCCTCATACAGCTTCCCCTCAATGCCCTTCACAATCCTCATTGCCCTCCTTTGGACACTCTCTAATAGTTTAATGTCTTTCTTTTATTGTGGCACCCAAAACTGCCCCCAGCACTCGAGGTGAGGCTGCCCCAGTGCAGAGCAGAGTGGGACAATCCCCTCCCTTGCCCGGCTGGCGATGCTGTGCCCAATGTACCCCAGGACTGGCCCTCCTGGCTGCCAGGGCACTGCTGACTCATGTCCAACTTGCCATTGACCAAGAGTCTCAGGTTCCTTTCTGTGGTGCTGCTTTCCAGTGAAAACTGTGTAAGTATCTGAATTATATAAATATTCACATTTTAACAACTGTTTAAGTAGAATTATGAATTATTTATACTTCTGAAACTTTCTGGTTTTCATTTTTTTTAAGTTATTGTTTTGATACTAAATACATATCCCTCTACAATGAGAAAAGGAAACAAAAAGTTCACATTGAGAAGAAAGCAATCTGTCTCATATATAGGAAATCTTGAGCTTTAATCTAGTCTCCTGCCACTTAGCAATTCTTTAATATTTCTGTAATTGTTTTGTTTTCCTGCTGACAATTTATACTTTTGTAGCACGTTTAAGTGAGGCATTATGCTATCCCCTTTTTTCTTAACACCTTGGATGTTGCAGCAACCATAAATTTTATTCCTTTTTGAACCTTCTTGTTACTTGAGTTTACACATTGTTACTCAGATACAGGAATGGCTACAGGTATTTAATAATTTCCCACATTTTGCTGCCTGGCAAATGCTATTTAATTTCTTACTTGGTATTCTGATGCTCTTCCAGAAAGGAGATCTCGTGATCCCAGCTGAATTTTAATTGATGGTCTAATGTTTCACTAGTTATAAATTCAGCTTACATTGCTGACAAACAGAATACATGCTCGTGTCTGACCTGACTATCAATAACACCATGCCCAAGTCTACCAGGTGAATTAGAAATTCTCAGCCACATATTTAGATTTAGATTTATCATCCATATTTAGATTAAACAAATTTAAAATCTTCACATTTTTTTGAATTAAAAGAGGAGACTATGTTTTGGTTTGTCTATTCTCTTCAAGTCCTTTGAAGAACTTCTAAATATTTTATAAACTATCCTTTCACATATTTCCTTATTTAAATAAACTTCCTGTCCAGATGAAGCCATTTATACAGAAGCATTCCAAATAAAACTACAATAGGTATAAGATTCTTCTTTAGCAGTTTAATTTCTACAAGCCCATTTGTATTTCTCCATCTGTGTTGGCAACATAAACTCCAGACACGCAAGCACCATTAGCACCATACACTCAGCTGTGTTCAGCAGCCTTGAGAGACCCAGTCATTCATTCTAACAGGGTCTGAATTCAGATTCAGACCATTCACAGGCTCTGAATCTTCTACAGTGATCACTGAATTCCTGCCTAATACAGCCTGCTAAATTTTAGTTTGAAATATTCCAGTTTGTGACCTCCTTAAATGCTCAGAACAACAACCTCAACCTCTTACATCCTCTAAAATGTGGGTGACAGCTCAAGAAGTTGATCCTTCCTTTTTAGTTTGGTATCTCCTTGTCCTGAGCTCACTCCTTCTCATCTCTCATGCATTCAGTGAAAACATAGTCCTCTTTTCTGCTTCAGCTCTAAATATCTCATATAATTTTCATCAATGCAAGGACCACAGGCAAGAGGTCTTACTACTACTACTCTCCTAATTTTCCTGTTATGAACTACCTAAACAAATCAATAAACAAAGTGAAGCCACTAGATCAATAAGAAACATTCTGTTGCAAGTTGTTCATCTCTGCGGTATGCCTCTGTACACCTTGTAGAAAGGTAAGCTTTCAGGAGTAAGCATTAAATGCAAATCTGACTTGCTCATGGGAGTTTTGTGTTTCCCTGGTTCCATTTCCTTCTCATACTTTCACGTGCAACTGTCAAAATTACTTTGTGTCTCACATACTCTATGCAATATACAGGATGCAAAGCTTTTAAAGTCATCACTTTTTTCACCACACAGACATAAATGGGAGAGACAAAGGTCTCAGCTCAACAGAGCAAGATAAGAAATATAGAGTTCTGATACAAGTTCTGCTTCCCCTTGCACCTTTTTTACCATTTCATTTCTCCTCATCAATTTCCTTATCTGTAATAAATTGTGACAGTGCTTTTATTTTAATATGTGCAGGGCATAAACTCCATAAGCCAATTTAGTAAGCCAGTTTAATGTGATCATGCCTGATTACACTTTAAATTATTATCTAAAGACCACAAAGGCCCAGCAAGATTTCACTTTGATGTCAGCAGACAGAGGTATGTGTTCAATGCACCGAACAAGCTCATTCTTATACTTAGCATATCTTTCATATTAAAATCATCCAGAAGTTAGTAACTGTGATGTCCTGCATCATGGGAGTCAATTAATACATTACTAGCAGCAGTCCCTGAAACAATTTCCATCTCCTTGATGATGGCACTGTGAAAATGCCTAATGGAAATAATATACTTCTATCTCTAATGCTGTTACTTCAGTTGTGGGAATGGAATCTGATAAGTTACAAAAAGACCTTTTGATGACTTTAAATGAAATATTATTGTGATCATCTTACTAGAAATACCGCAGAAATATAGTTACAAAAATATACATTTAATCAGGGTACAGTTATGAACAGACTTAAGCTTTTTTTTTTTTTTCTTCAAAGAGCAGTAGCTTTCAAATTCACTGCAGGTATTTATTTTCCTTAATTTTTTTTTTTTTCAAGTTAACTCCGTGCTTATGAATAATGCCAAAATGATTGCCACTGCGCTGTAAAATTGTTTGTCTGAAGAGATTCAAAACAAGCAGTGCAAAATTTCCTTTAGAGACTGCCCTGTCATCCGGACACTCACCCATGAGGGAAAATAACTAAAAGGAGAGTGTGTATTCAGAAGTAAGTGTTGATTTAAGCCTGATGGAAGTTGGTCAACATTAATTTCATTATATTAAAAGTTATCCACTATAAAAAGCATAAGTGAATTCTATGCTCATATTTCAGATGCAGAGGATAAATTATTAAGTTTCAAAGAAGCACTCTGTTCTGGTCACAGATATAGAGCTCTGCTTCTTCCAAATCAGCACTCTTTTTGCCTTGATATATGGGCAAACCTTTGAATATGATGAGGCTTTCTCAGGACTGAGTCAGATGAAAAATACCATATTGTTTCATTTCCCTGTACTGCCATAGAGCAGTTGTGAATATTAAATTTTCAGCATCTTTTTCCTAACAAAAAATATCTATAGAAGTTTGTATGTGAGCATGCATTAATGTGACCGAGGTTTAAAGAGCAAACTGTTGTAAACCACAGGTTATTCATGGGCAAAAAATATATGGTAAGATGAGGTTATGGGGTTTTTGTTTTTTTTTTTCCCCACACTGGAAAATAGAAGAGAAATGGCCACTACATTGAAGAGGGCTTTGCAATCTTTTCCTATGCACCCATTCTGCATCCAGTACAAGCTACCATATGCCTGTCTCAGCAAACCTGAGAACAGAAAACAAAAATTCTTACTAGAAGCAATTGTGCAGGTGTACAACACAAGAAAGTTGTGATGCATTTGCATGCTAGGAATGCAAAGATGTATATAAGGAGAAGCATGCCACATGCAGCACAACTAAAACCCTTGCCAGCATTATCTTGATCATGAAGAACTAATGTTGTTGTCTATTTTGTTCTCTTGAACTTTCAGTTTATTTTGCTGCCTCTGCATGTCACTGTTGAAACACAGCAATAAAGAAAGGTTACAGACATATTTGTAGGGTTTTGGTGGGGCTGCACCCCTTCAGCTATCATTGCGTAAGGGCAATTAAAACTGCTACCTTGTTTGTGGTTATAAACTGTGCTGGGACTTGTTCATGCTTGAGGACCTGATAATCAGATGATTTCTCTCACCATTCACTGAGATATGAGCGTTAGCACAAAAAAAACCATGAACTTTTTTGTCTTCATCCATATATGTGCTGCTTTTGCCTCGCCTTCTGGAGCTTCACAGTACTAGGAAAACAAGTAAAGCACTGCAAAGTAAATGAGCAAGCCTTATTTTATTCCCAACACCCTGTCCATTTTCATGGGTCACATGGTAACTCCATACTCTAACTTTGCTTTTTAGACTGGATCTACTAAATGAATGTTGAGAAAAGAGGTTTATCTTCTGTTTATCAATCTGATGGATTTTTACTCCTTTTCCGGGTTACATGAATGGATTCCCAAACTTCAATATTCAGGTTAAATGCCTTTAACGTGTAAGCTTCAAACACTATTTCAAAATCACCACCTGTAAGATAGACTAATCCCCATCAGTTTCTAAACTATATTTTGATTTGCAACGTGATATTTCTTGAGACATTTGTCTAAAAACAGATGTGAAAGGAATTGCATGAATTGCCCGATAACAGAAGACATTATTGCTGTAAATGTGTATTCTCTTACAGAAGGTTTGAAAAATTAGCTACTCACCCTCAGCTGTTTAGTGAAACTGTCAGCTCAGTTAATAGAGATATTAAACTCCTATTTATAAATTACTGTGACATTATTAGTGCAGTATTTCTACAATAAGTAATATAAATGCCTCTGCACCGGTATCCAGATATCCCGGCTAGAAAAAGATAAAACCCTTGTGATTTCAGGTCACATGAACTATTCTACACTTTATCATATACTTATTACCACTTTAAAATATAGAACAGTAGCATTATAAAAATAATTAAATTGAAAATATATGCTTTTGGAATAAACCTTTAATTATGGTGAATGTTTTATTTCTGCATATTTAGTTCTGCAATCGATCAAGAACTCGATTGCATTTAGCACCTTAAAAATTTTATGTGATTTTTAAAAATTGCATAAGATCTAAAGATATTGATTAGTAACTGGTGTATATATTTTAATATGTTGACAATAGTTTGAACTTATATGAAGCTTGGCTTTTGCTGTTTAGATTTAAAAGCACAATTTCTCTAAGGAACTTCTCTCTTTCAGCGTTATACCTTCACCAAGAGCTTTGTGGAAAATAAGGAGAAAACACAAACATCTCTATCTTGTTTTTGTTTATTTTTTGTGTTGTGTTTTTGTAGGAGATTCAGTAAAGATGACATACAAAGACTGGCAGGGTTTGTTGGTTTTTCTCTGATATATTAAAGTAAATAGCTAAAATAAGTTGTGATAAACATCAAAACAAACATTGTTGAAAAAAACTTATCACTTAGAATTAATTGCTCTATTCTAGAAGCAGGTGATTTGATGTTAAAACCAGGGTTTGACTTTTTGACTTTTCTCATACTTGAAAAGTGTCCCACAATTTGTAACAGTTCAAAAAACTCTTAAGAGGTAAAAATATTCTAGGTAAATCTGTGATAAGAGTTACTCTTAATGAAAATATACCATTAGTTCTAAAGTTGCTTATAAACTTAAAGTCGGTGGAGCACAAACAGGACAAAGGAAGAAGCTGATCCATAATTTCATTGATAATAGTCCATTTTGTGCAAAATTAGCATTATTTTGGCAGTTTAGAACTGACCCTAAATGACTACCAAGGAAACCTTACATAAAGGAATAAAGACTAATGAAAATAAAGTGATGCAGCAGTAACATCTCCGTGTTTTGATGTTAAAAGCACAGCAATCACATTTCCTGTGCTACAGAATTGAATCTGATGAGAGTCCTTGTTGGCATCTTCAGCGAGGTGCCAGAACAAAGGTATGTGTTAGAGAAAGTGTAATTTGTATCAGCTGGATATCACAAATATGAAATTTTTCATTATGTAGTCCCCTTTTCCTCAGACTTAAAACAAGCTCATTATATTTGTGATAAAAACACAGTGCTTTGCAAATTGCTTTGACCAATATATTTTAATGCTTAACACAAATGTCTACATGTGTAATATCCAAGTATATTTTTGGCTGCTTTGCTAAATAATCTAGTGTTTTGTTTATACATCCTCAGAATAGTTTTCTGAAAGTGTAGGAGGAAAAACCAGTTTTCTGTTGATTTATTTATATTTAGGGGGGAAAAAAAAAAACAATCAAGATTCCCAGTTTTTACATTAAAAAAAGAAAAAGTACACAATGGTATTAAAGTAAAAACTGAAGCATAATTACTCATTTTTATGGTAGGTGAATTTGAAACCTTGCTGTCTAGGGAAGTGGCATTTGGGGGCCCAGGAAACAAATTCCTGACTTGTTATTTTCGCTGAGTAAGGTCCTTTACTAAAACTGAAAATTATCCACAGCATCCACTTATATACTCTGCTAAGATTTTTTCAGGTGTCCTTTTCAGCTTTTCTATCTGAAAATTCTATTATTTAAATTCACCACTCCACACCCCTCAAACAGTTGTCTGTCAATTACTTATGCCCTGTTACAGAAACAGTGGTCATATAATGAGAGAGGGAATTGCAAAAATTCTCTGCATACATTATTGCGCATGTCTGAAAACAGTAAAAAATCTATTTAAATTTGAATTATGAAGCAATAAAACATATTAGAAATACTTGAAAACAATCTAGACAATCAGAAATAAAAGTAAATGGTTCTGACACATAAGATGACAAACCAAAAAAGAAGTGTCTTCATTAGCTGAAAACTGACTTGAAATAACTGTATCAACCACAGGAACGACTGCGTGTTCTGGGCTTGAGACTTAAGGTTTAAATCTTTTCTCTTGATATCATAACAATATTTATTGCTAAAAATCAAATATGCTATTGCAGTACTCTCAATTAAAGTTAGTTGTGAAACACCGACTTATCTCAGAACTCTCTTATTTTGTTTGCTTATTTTCATTGTTGTTGCTGTTGTTTTTGTTTAATTCCAAAAGCAAGAATGGGGAGCTAAGACAAAGATACAAAGACAGAAAATACATAGTGACTACAGGAAGGGCTGGATGGCAAAAGCAATGAGCAGAGGGAACTACTGACAGTTAAAGACGATTTGTCCCACCAGAAACAGGTACTCATTTATAATAGATTATACTATTTGTTTTTATCATTTAAACTCTTAAAGAAATAGTAAAAAATTACCTTTCCCACATACTGAGGTTCAGAGCCCATGTACTCTTCCAGCACAAAAAATTGATTCCACACCCAGCCTCGTTTGACTCGCTGGGCAGATGACCTTCTCCCTGGCACTGGGACATTTTCTCTTGGCTGTGCTTCTAAAATCTCTTGTGGTTGTGGATGCAGTGGCGTTAGGAGACCTCCATCAAACAGGACCCAGAGAAGCAGGGATAAGCAGTTCCTTGTAAGCATTGGCAATGGCTTCCCTACCGCAAGCAATAAAAACTCCAGCACTTAATGCAGAGCAGAGGAATCCAGGTTTGAGGTGTCTGTGGCCTTCACCACTTAGCTTCTGATTTTATTGCAGAAATGCTAATGCAGACATTAATCCTTCTGATGACAAGGTATTTGCCGCAATAAATTCCATCTAAAGGGACCTATAAAAGAGATTTACATGTAACATCAAATTACATAGGATTACACTGAAGCGTTAATCAAAATTCTTACACCTAGTTAGTTTCTAGAGACAGACAAAAAGATTAAGAATCACAGTTTAAAAGAGATTGCTATTTTCATTGTAGCACTGAGCTGCTCTAGAACACTGTACAGTTATTACAGGAATACCTCATTCTTGCTCTGCTTAGCATTACCTTTGTGTCTGTCTGAGACAGGGCTGTAGCCTTTGCTTTAGGATCAGTTATCAAACAAAACTGTTTCCCATAAGTGATATCAAAAATGTTTACTCCAGGTTTACAAACAAAATACTGGTGAACAGGGGATCCACTCTTTCACCCTACTGTACAGAGCAGGAATCCTTTGCTCACTTTCTCTGCCAGAAAAGTCTCTTCAAGTCTTCTCTACAGCTTGCTGGTTGCCAGGTATAAAAAATAACTGCCTGTAGGACTTAAGATACATGCATTTTACATTTTAAAAACAAAAATACAATTTATAGCACTATGGAATACACCCCTTTGTTAGAGCCATATTGTGTCATTGATTTTTAAGCATAGGTTTTTAGGAAATCAATAGAGTTCTACTTAAAAATCAATGACATTATATGGACCTCAAAAAAGAGGAATAATAAAGCACTTAACCATATATATTTTTCATTTTCAAATACTGCCAAAGGCTATATTTTCATTATGAATAATATTGTTACTACCCATAACAATAAATAACATAGAAATTCTTATTTCTTAGGTACATGCTGAAGTATTTAAATAGAAAGGATTTATAATCAGGAACCTGGGAAACCTAACAAGTCTTGAAAAAAAATCCACCCTAGAAGAGTAGCTGCACTTCCTATGCTAAATTTAGGGTGAGATTTTCTGTTCTGATTTGAAAGGCTATGTTTTAGGTCTTAATAAAAAAGAAAGTAAAAAACCTGGTGAAAGGTACCTAGTGAGTGTTTTAATTCTGTCTTCAGAAAGGATAAAAGATGAGGAAAGAACTCACATCTGCTCAGAATCCTTTAAATAAAAGTTTTTTCTAAGTTATGTTCAAGGCATTTCAATGTTTTTCATCTACAGCAAAATATTCTTTTGTGCAATGGGTAGAAACTTCTTACTTGCACTATCACTTGTAGTCTATGAATTTTATTCCAGCAAAGAAATTTTAAGACAGGACGCAACCACAACAGACATCTGCATTCAATATATTTGGTATGAATTTATTTTCTATTGAACACTTCACATGTGGTTTTCTTCATCTCTTTTTAAAGCATTCAGTGGTATATAAAAACACATTCAAACTGTGTTCATCCATAGCTCACTTCCAAGATTTCCAAACTTTTGTGCCTCTCCTGATCCATGGTTGCAGAGTGCATTCCTTGTTTTTTTATGGCAAAATCATAGTAATCGTGAAACATAGCAAAAAATAAAACCAAACAACTCAATGTATCCATTTAAATTGCCCAGACATAGATGGGAGGTGGGAATAAATATAAAAAAAAAAGGGGTGTGATAGTCTGCACTGTGTCAGAAATACCAAAATCATGCTCTAGTCAATTTAATTGCCATACCACTTCTCTTTGCTGAGAAGACTCTGTACATTACAGTTCTCCCAGCAGAGCTCTGCCTCCGGCCATGTCTGTCAGTCAGGGAGCTTTTAAAATGTTATACAGCACCAAAAGTAATGCAAAGAGATTGAAAGACTTCAATGAAAGGAGAGCAATTCCCCCTTGGCTGGAAGGTTAGTAACCAAGTGCAAGACACGGAGCACTTTAACCCCTTCTCTGTTGGACTCCCAGACAGCCTCCCAGAATGCCTACTGCAGAGTCAGGAAAGAGCAATGCCAGTGCTTGCTTCATTTCCTACAGCTTCAAAAAGCTGATGAATGGGAGGGTCAGAGAAAAATGGGAGGCTAATGGATGTCGCAGTACACAATTGCAGCACAGATGCCCTCTTCAGCTGCAAAAGAATTCAACACGAAGAATTTCTTCCTTTTTATTTTTTCTTTTTTTTAATTTAAAGTTCAGCAAGGCAAATAATTGAGAATTTCATACTTTGGCACTTGAAAGAATCACCCCAACTTGCTGTTCTGTAACACTTGTGTCATAGGAAACTGAGGCAGAAGGCTCTCCCCCAGTTGCTTCTTCTTCCCCATAATTTCATTGCTGGCTTTGGAGGAGGCCTGGTCTGATAGAATATATTTTATAGCACCACTGGAACTTGGACAGCAATTCAAAGGCTAATATATATATATTTCTTTTAGTCTGTGCTCATAGTTTTGCATTTTTTTTTAAGCTATGGATGTCAAAACCTGTCTTAGTGTTTTTATATTGTCAGATACTCATTAGTCCCTTATTTACCTCTGACCAGAAAACTCCTAAGACAATGAGGAGAAAAGGATTTAGAAATCCAGTCAGAACAATAAACCATAACGAAGATGGTAGATTTCCTAAATTTTTAGGATATTATTTCCTGTGATGCTCACAAAGAAATACTTATCTAGTGAGAGAGTTGTGAACAGACATGCACCCTCAGTGCATCTTTTTCCTATATATTACAAAAGTAAAGAAGGTCAGATTATTCTTAGATCTTGGGTGTTTTTCAATATTAGCCGTTGCTACTCATTTCTTCAAACTATCTCATATGGATTTAAGTACCATTATGCAGGACCTAATTAACCCATAAAGAGAGCTACAGAGGGATACCCTGTATGAACACATGCTTTTATAACCTGAGATTACATTTATTCATTTCCCCAGTTTGATAAAGTGAAATGACCCAGAACCAAGCATGGCCAGTCTGTTAATAAATGATTATTAAGAAATCTTGATCATATTTACTGTGTCCCCCAAACTGCAGGCTTAGAAACTCATGAAATGCAAATGATGAATAAAATATGACTACTAAAATTATTTATTGAGAATAACAAAATACATTGTAAATGCTGCTCCTGCAAGAATTTTGATTCTGACCTGGACTACAATGCCATTAATCTAAACAGACTGAGCAAAGGAATGCCTTCAGAATACAAAATTTATGCAAGCCATTTCTGCTGCAACAACCCTTAATCAGTGGGAGTCATGGTACTGCAGACACAAATCACCTCACCAAGCATGGCAAAGGTTATCCCTTGTGGCGAGGACAGCCATAGATCCTCTGCAATCACTAGTATGCACATCAGGCCTCATGTAGAGAAGTATTTGAAAAGAAACTCTAAATGATCTTTGATCTTGTCATGGTTTAATCCCAGCCAGCAACTCAGCCCCACCCAGCTGCTCCTTCACTCATGCCCAGAGGGATAAAGGAGAGAATCAAAAGGATAAAAGTTAGGAAACTAATGGGTTAAGATAAAGACAGTTTAATAGATAAAGCAAAAGCTACAAATGCAAGGAAAAGAAAACAAGAAGTTCGTTTACCCCTTTCCATTGGCAGGCAGATGTTCAGTCCTCCTCAGGAAGGCAGAGCTCCATAATACGTAGTGCTGACTTGGGAAGACAAACGCCATCACTCCAAACACTCCAACTTTCCTTCTTCTCCTCCCCTGCCCCCCAGCTCTATATGTTGACCATGGTGTTGTATGGTCTGGAGTATCCCTTTGGTCAGCTTGGGTCAGCTGTCTTCCCTCCCAACTTCTTGTGCACCCACAGCCTCCTCACTGGTGAGGTGGGGTGAGGTGCAGAAAAGGCCTTGAGTACATAAGTACTGCTCAGCAACAGCTAGAACATCCCCATGTTATCTACACTGTTTTCAAGACAAATTCAGAACACAGCCCCATACTGGCTACGAAGAAAATTAATTCTCTCCCAGCCAAAACCAGTGCAGATCTGTATGATGTATCTAATTGTATCAGACCACAGATGCACTACTGTCACACACACACAAGCAGGAAACACTCAAGCTCCATGATGCACTCAAAACTGTCATCAGTGCAGCAAGGCTGGTAATTGCACCTCCATGAATGGAGGCAAATTGCTTTCTGAAAAGGTATCCATTATGCACTGATGGTGGGAACATTTCTGCAGCCACCTTAACCATAAATCTATCAGCACAGAGAATGCTTTCGCTCGTGTGAAATAAGAGCTACTGTAGAGCAACCATCTTCCTACCCATAAATAGGTTTGAAAAAGCTTGGCGGTACTGTAAAATGGTCGATCATAGCAGAAGAAAAGCCAGATAACAACTATGACTATGGATATGCTGTAATAGCTGACCATGTAATCTTGTTTCTCTACAATATCTTGCAATAAGAAAATAAAACAATAGAAAAAATGAGTCTATGTTTTTGATATCTACTAAAATTAACTGCTAAAGCATTTGAGATGATATATCTTGTTGAAGAATAGGTAAAAGGATATTGTATATCTTTCTCTGAGTTAGGCAAATCAGTCAGGTGAATATCCCCAAAGTTATTTAATTAAAGAAATACTATTGGATTAGACTCTTATTTACCTTATTTCTTTGTGTTTGACTTTCTTGAGCTTCACAACCTATCTAGACACTTAGCAAATTAAAGTAATTCTTCCTTTTTTCACCTTTTTAGTTAAGGTGGGAACTACTTGGTAATATCAAAAGAGGGGTTAGGAGGGAGATTACGAGTAAACCAATTATAAGACTCAAACTAGCAAGGAGTTTAATTCTCGATCTGTCCATCCTACAAGTCAGAAGATTTTCAACAGATTAAGCAGGTCCCATCTCTGCAGCTACAACAACCACTTGGAAAGGATAACATCTGCCAGGTAACTGTCATGGGGGAAAAAAAAAAAAAATCAGTGTTTCTACCTGCTGAAGTCTTAACGTGATCCAAACCAGTTACTCCTTTATCTCCCTTTGTGTAAGATTCAATAAGCTGCATAAACTGTCCTAGTTTAACATCTGTCAGCAGCCACCATACAGCTGCTCACTCAGTCCCTCAGCCAGGAGGATTAGAAGAATAAAAATGAGGAAAATTGTGGGTTCAGATAAGAACAGTTTAGGAATTGAAATATTATTAAAATATCAGTAATGTCAATAATAATAATATTGCTATGAAAAATAAAATAACCGAGAGAAATAAACCCCAAGAAAGACAAGTGATGCAAATGAAAATAATTGCACACCACCAATGAGTCAATGCCCAGCCAGTCCCCAAGCAGCAGCTCCCAACCTTCCCCCTAATTTATTGTTCTGCATGACTTCATAAGTTATGGAACATTTCTTTGGTCCGTTGGGATCAGTCCTAGCTGTGTCCCCTCCCAGACTTTTGTTCATCCCCACCTATGTGCTGGTGGGGTGGTGTGAGAAGCAGAAAAGGCCTTGACTCTGTGTAACCACTGATCAGGGATCAATAAAATATCCCTGTGTTATCAATGCCGTTTCCAGCACAAATCCAAAAACACAGCCCTGTACTAGCAACTATGAAGAGAACTAACTCTGTCCCAGGCAAAACCAGTACAGAAGCCTAGAGTGGCCTTCTGGCTGTTTAGATGGAATCTTCACAAAGTTGAAAATTGGAATCTCAGTGCCATTACTTCAGAGGTTGCTTATATGAAGTTGCAGATGAAGAGGGGGAACAGAAACCAAATCACCTAAGCTAAACCCAAATATTCTGTGAATTAGTCATGAGAGCATTCTGACTGAATGTGAGAAATATATGTAGAAAATACATATATGGGAGCTGAACGTTGGTATTTCTTGAAGATATATGTCATCATATGGACAAGAACTATACTCTATAGACTACTAAGCAGCAAACAGATGAAAACATTTCCCCTCCAATAAAGTGACTTTAGCTTGCTTTTGTTAAATTCTATTACAAAAGCCCCCAAACCCTATCATTTCACGTCAAATATTTTGCTTGTTATAAAGTTACTAATAATTCAACTTTATTTAGTTTGATTAAAGCTATGATTTTTGTATTTGACTGCCAAAGCCACTTCCTCTCCCTATTCAGTTGTTCTTGGCAGAAATGTATTTTCTATACTAGTTAAGAGATCAATTCTGATGTTAATTGTGCCTATAGATTGATACCATTCATGTATCTGGACTACTCTATTGAGTTTTAACTGGCATAAAACCAAAGTGAGATGAAAATGATGTCCCCTATCTTTGAGTGCGATTGCCCTTGTAAGCACATTCATAGGAAGGTTGCCACAAAGATATATTACAGCACAAAAAATGTGTGATATATTCTGTCAGTACCCAGTAAACATATTTATGAAGTGCCTAACGTTGGAGTGGAGTCGAATTATGTCTGGCATTTCTAAGACTTACAATAATAAAAGTATTATAGCTTCACAGATATGTTTTAATAATTGGCTTTCTAGCATATAAAAAAGTGATGACTTTAGAGGGTTTGGCAACATAACAACATCAGATGCTACGTATTTCCAAAAACAGTGTACCTCTACAATGCTGAGGCTGATAGAAAAACTAATGCAGAAGAGCAGTGTAAAAATATTCTGAGTGCAAAATAATAAAATGGTTCTGTAAGCATCTATTTATATATATTTTGTCAGCTTTGTCATCATTAGCAATACTTACAGGAGATCATTTATGACTGAGCCATCACCCTTTACCTGGGAAATAATCACTTCTAATTCACAAACATGCATAAGAATATAAGGGAAATAATTGTTTAAAAAAAAAAAAAAAAGGGCAAAAACTTTCATTATAAAATGCAAATCCATCAGTAAATGCACAAGTCTCCATGGTTCATTGAACTCTTGAAAGTTTATTCAGGTAAAATGAAATTTCACTCCAGGTTAATAATTAATGTTTATTTTGCTGAGATTCAAATCCAGGCCAGTACTACTCTGTAAATACATAATGCAGCTCTACAGTTTAATCATCATTTAAAAGAAAGAAACAAACTGTTTCAGAATAGAACAAAGATTCCTTTGCAAAGATGGTCAGACGATGACATAGTGTCATCAATTCCATTTTTATTCTGTCTTGTGTCTTGTTTGGCTCAGAAAAGCCCTATGGTGAATCTATACCTACTTTGTCAATGATCTAGAATCTTTATTTTTGATAAATTACAAACATTTTCATTTCTGCTAGGAATCTGTCAATGTCAATGCTAAAGCATGGACAACCAGGAAACAATCCTTCATTCTACTGTCCTTCTACACTTTTTGAATAAATATATGAAATGGGGGGAAGGAGAGAAAGACAAATAAATCAAAACTTTCCAACGCGTTAGCAATACACGAAAAGGAAGAATTGACAAATCTGAGGCTGCGGCTCAAATATATTTATAATTTTGTATGCAACACGAGATATTGAAATGCATTTGAGCACCATTTTAATGTGCTCTGTAACATTATTTTCTTAATCCTTAGGATATTTCTGTTTTTCCGAACCTGTCAAGAATTCTATCAATTACTTCAAATTGCAAGCATAATTTAGTTAAGATCTCATTATTAAAAGACTTTCTGCTATTGGTCAGAACCTGATTATAAGAAATTTGAAACAATTTATTATAGTTTCTTGTGTTAGAAGAACTCTAAAAATACAATAATTTACAAAACTAACTCGAAGATAGAAGTTTTGAAGTGGGTTCTTGCAGACATTTGTTTGTGTATTGCTTATACAATGGTGCAATTGCTTAATGTGAACTTGGTGTACAACTTTAGACACTTAAAATTGAAAATATGGATCTCCTCTTGCCAATTTTTGCAACTTCTATAAAGTAGATTTAAATGACTCTGTCTCCATCAACATAGTATTAAAAATTATTTAATCCCCAATATTCCTTTCCATAGTAGATTGTGGAAATCCATAGTCCAACTTTTAGATTTTCACTCTTCTGAAAGGTTAATAGATTTGTTCTAACAGCACTGAATTATGTAATTTCAGAGGATGATACAATCCTCAGGAAAAAATGACAGACAGCAGTTGTGCCCAACAGGTTTCTAGCTACTAATCTTGTGAATTTTAGCTGGTAGTCCCAGAGACAACAGGACTGAGAGATAACCCATCAGTCTTCTGAACTGTGAGAACATCAGCTCAGACCTCTCAGTATTCTGGAATCACCTACTTTATCCTGGGCTTTCTCCAATGCTCAGTAATAAATAACTCTTATGCTTGGTAATTTATCTCTTTTCACAACTCATTTTGAGTTGTTCTCACCCTACCTGCATTAGCTGCTAGGGCTATGACTCTTTACTGATCATCGATGAACTAAAAAAAAAAAAACCAAACCTTAATGGATTTTAAAATATTAGAAATACTAATGCTAGGGCTTCTATTTTGATAGTTTTCTTTGTTTTGCCCACCATTACTGCATAAGAATATAAGGTCACTAGAGCAACTGAGGCAGGCTCTAGTTAGACTGGCAACAGCTTTTCTAACTAGAAAGTAGAGCCATCTACAAATAACTTCAGCCAAAGTAATCCTCATTTGTGTTTTGTTGTTCAGAACCAGATGTGTTTCATGAAGACTCACCAAATATCAAAGCTGTGTATGAATAGATGTATGTTTCTCATCAAGAAACCTTTCACTCAAGTAAAACCGTCTACTTGCCAGTCAATATGGAAGTGCTCCCAAACTAACTCAGTGATTAAACTAGAGATGGCAAAAACAGCCAGGAGACATTTTGTGTACAGTTTCTAAAAAAAGATTAAATAATATTTGTGCCTCGCTTTCATCTTTAAAAATCCGCATGTCTCTTGTGTACGATTGTTCATTTCCCAAATTCAAGAGCAATGAATTGAATAATTTTATTGCCTGCTGTGAATTTCAGCAATTACGGCCAAGCACAGACAACAGATGAGGTGGTGCAGGAGGAAATACAGGGCTCATATTAGTGACACTTACTACTGCAGTTGTATCTCTCTTGTCTAGAGAAATAAATGCAAATCTTATTGGTGAAAATAATTTTCCTTTTAGATTATTTCCTACCTTTCTAAATTTCAAATTAAAAGGACAAGAAAATAATGTTTTAGAAAAGAGACAGGTTTTGTCATCTGTGTAACAAACACTCACACTCAGTGACATAATTATTGGACACTTTTTCTCACTGATCCTTTTTTTCTTCCCATGTGGTACACATGTCGATCTTTATTAACTGGTGTGAATATATTTTCATATTGTCATTCACAAAAGTATCTGCTTTAATTTTATAAATTAAAGGCAAATATTATTTGTCTCTGTTTTGTTTTTCATACATACATACATACATGCCAAATGTCACAGATTCCCAGAAAATACAGGAAATAGACAAATTTAAATGTCAAATGCAAAATTTCATCAATCCTTGTAAGCTTACAATTTCAAAACTCCTTTTTTTTTTTAATTAAAATGTCCATAAAGAGTCATAAGCCCTTTTCAGTTAGCACTGATTTAACTTAGAATAGAAACCATTTCATCTTACAATGTTTCACCCTTAACAGCCTGCTTTGAATTATTTCAATAACAAAATGAATATTAATTAAAATAAAGCACATATTTTCATAAACTATTGCAGTCAAAATCCTCATTCTTTAGAAAAGGCAGTGGTTACTTTTTCTTTTGTGTTTGCAATTTAAGCAAGGTTTCTCCTTTATTTTTGTCTGAGCTCCTTCCATGCTACAGTAAAAATGCAACTGTATAGTGGCGAGGTGGTTTATGATTTGTATAACTTACCTCAAGACATGTAATGAGCAGCTTGTTTATTGCATACATTGCATATTTTATTTTTTTATAATAAACATAAATTTGTCTAGTTATTTCAGTCTGCAAAACTGTGGTTTAGATAGGAAATCAATAATGTCTTTTTAAGGTTAAGCTCAGTGAAACAAAGTGCTGAAATAGTCCTGATGAAATTGCACCTTAGCTGAACTCACAAAGAACAGCATTATGGCAAGAAGATAATGTCATACCTGCAGTATTATAGATTACAGCCAATCAATCAGACATATTGTAATTGCTAAGGGCACTGTCCTATTGTACTAAAAAAATACCTTCAGGTCTCAAAGTAGAAAGATTGACACATTTAGTCTGGAGCAACCTAAATCAAATATTTCCCTAAGATTAGTGAATTAACCTTACTAGAGGACACAACCCAGAGACACATATTTTGTCCTGGTATAAATGGAGTGCTGGGCCAAAGACTAAGCTGGAAGGAAGGCTTATATTCTGAAGAGAAAAAAAACACGGACGGAGCTACTGCTTTGGTGGAAATAAACGTGTTTCCCTCCATGCAACTTCTGATCTGTGGTCATGTGTGACCCACTGTGTGGTTTCTCTAATAGCAGAATCACAGAGACAGAGAATAGTTGAGGTTGGATGGGACTTCTGGAGTTCATCTGGTCCAAACCCCCGGCTCAGTCAGGGTCAGCTACAAAATGTAGCTGCAGTTACATGGACAAAACAGATTTTTTCTACAGATGGAGACTTCACAACCTCTCTGGGTAACCTGTTCCAATGGCCTGGCCATTCTGCAAGTTTTTGATCCACCATACTGTCCACTGAACTTCACCAGTTTCTCTAAGAGGTTGTTTTAGAGCCAATGTGAAAAGCTGTTTCAAAGTCAAGGTAAATTACATCCACTACGCTCCCCTCACCCACCAAGCCAGTTGCCTCATTATAGGAAGCTACCAGGTTGGTGAAGCATGATTTCTCCTTTGTAGATCCATACTGACTTCTCTCAGCCACCGTCTTGTCCTTCATGTTTTTGGAAATGGTTTTTGGGCTTCCAGGGCATTATTATTTTCCTGAGGACTTAAGTGAGGTTGATGCCTCAGGCCCCATGGATTAGTGTATCTACCGACCCCTAAAGTGCTCCCGACCTGGTCCTCCTTCACTGAGGGCAAATCTTCTTTGCTCTGCACATTAGCAGCAGGTACTTCCTCTTTTCCTGGAATTTCAAAGCCTCATCCACAGGCACTACGACCAAGCCTCTTCATGAAGATAGCTTTTGTTGTTTACACTAAGCCAGTAAGTGAGCCAAAATAAACCCTCTCATTTTTCAAACCCTCTTCACTTCCCTCTAGGAAAGGAGTCTTTGAGAGTGCCGAGGACTTTTAGACAAGATTATTGTTCATTTTTCAATTAAATTCCCAATTTCTTCTTTATAAATGAATTAGTCTCTTCCTATTACTATGAGTTATCACATTTGGTATTATGGAAGTCCAAAATAGATCTATATTCTGTGCTCCTAAATAAAGTATTTTGATTTTTCAGAAACAGTATAGACTTCAAATGCCTGGTGAAATCTTTAGAATGCTTTCAAGAAACAAGTTATGCTCTTAAGAATTGCAAACAAATAACAATAAGCATGCAGATACTTAATAGGTATTAAGTACACTAAATAAAAGCTATTGGAAGGACAGCATTTTAATGTAATGGACAAAATTGTTTCCTAACTTATGATACCTGAAATATTTATATATATATTTTTTCCATTTAAAGATCTAAATTTTAATGGTTTGGGGTCACACTTTATCATAAACATAATGAACAAATTTTTAGTTTTTTAATGAATAAATCCTGTTCAGTGACAGAATTGTTACCTGGAAAATTTTCGTATGTAAGTAGAGAGAGCTCATTTTGCACAGTGAGATTTAAAAAATATATCTTTAAATTAATTCCTTTATATGTCTAATACTCTTTAAAAATTTACTCAGCTTCCTATATTTCTCTAATAGAGATGGTAAAATTATTTCTCATCATTTTATGACAGATCATTCAGACATATAAAGTGAACAATTAATTCACCATAAAATCAAGTATTTGGTTTGCTGAGTGTCGTAAGGTGTTAAAAGCAATTAATGATATAAAAGACAGTAAAACCTTATTGCTTAGGAAAATTCCAACTGAAATGCTTTTATGACTTACCTCGCTTTAGCTAAAACCTTCTCTGATGTTAGAGCTTTTGAAATTCCTGGGAGGGTTTTATCCCCAGGAAGAGACTTATTTTCCATTTCAAAAAGAACTAAAACAATTCTTTGGTTTTACCCCTTTTGATACACATACAGATTTTTATATGGTTTGTGGCATTAAAGAGCTTTTAAACCCAAACCCTGCAACTTAGAAACTGAATAAAGTTGCACTTTTTAGATTATATCAACCATTTTTGGCTTTACGACTCCTTTGGTTTAGCAGATAACGCATAATGCAGCAAACTCCTGTGACTGAGAGTTTTCCATTGATTCACCACTTGCAACTCTGTTCTGTTTCTCAGCATCTGCTAAGCCACCAGATATATTTCCATTTCTATTTACCTGCCACCTTCATTCAGATACAAAGATAGAATTTCATGTGAGGACCAAAGGAAGAGAGAGACCAGACAGACACACCTCTCACCTGATGTGTGAGAAAGAGAATCTCTGTTGAGCAGTTCAAAACTTGGACTGGCACTAAGGTCACTCACTTGAGGCCCATAACTATAGTTTGATAATGCTGAAGAAGGGGACTATCCTTGTACTTTTGTATGAGTAAATATCAGGAGGTTTCTGCTGAACTTATTTGCTTAATAATGGAAGGCGCAGAAACAAATCCATTGTCCTCAAAGGAAATGAAAAGAGAAAAACAAAGTTCCAAGATTCAGGTTTGTCATTAGCACAGAATGAGCCACTAATTCTCTAGGATACATACCCCCACAACCAGAAAGTATTATGCCTTCTGAAGGCAAAGAAGGCTTTTACTCAGCTCAGTAAAAAAGGCTGTAGTTCCCTGATACCTGTGTTAGCCATCATTATGGTATTCAAGCATCGCTAATTATAATTAAATATTTAACTAGTTAGCATCTGGGGCAGTAGTTGGCAGCCTGGCTGGGCAGCAGCAGACAATCAGAGCAGAAAGAATCGTTGTGATTATTTCTTAATAAGGTAGCTAAAATGGCTCTCAGCTAATCAATGAAAAAGACTGACTTAGCCCTTGTTGATGAATAATAGTTATGCAAATAAGAATTTTCAGACAGGTTACAGAGACTTTAATATTTTACTATTTTACTGAGAAATAATCATACCACAGTTATGTAAGAAAACCTGCAGATGAGGTGCAGGGAATTGCTAATTGCCCCGTAAATACACAGATGAGTGTCAGCAACTGTGCAACCTTCCAGTTGTCATACTGGCTCAAGTTATAAAAATTAAGAACAAAATACTGCACCAGCATTCCAGCATGTCAACACATAGATCAAGTCACCCCTTTATTGTTCACTAATTAATCACCTTCCCTATCTCCCTCTTTTTGCTGTTCTTTCTCTTCATGAATTTTAGAACCAGTATTTAGAAGAGGGCAAAGGGATGAGAGAGGAGATGAGACTGTCTTTGTTATTAAAATGCAACAGCATTTTAACACAAGACATTAAGTTTGTAGTTAGACACATGAATTAAAGAGGTCTACTTCAGAGGTCATGTGCAGAGTACTTTGGAAAATTAGGGCAAGCTTTTAGATACATATTAGCCGAGAATATATCTTTTCATGATCAGTTTGTATAGGAAGCTGGACTATATGCCATGTTAAAACTCAGAATTTGTTTGCTTGTGTGAGTAACAGAAAAAAATACAGTATCCTTGATGATTTAGTTCATGTTTCCTGTTTGATGGGATCTTTGAAACAGAGAGACAAAATTGTGACTGATCTGATTTTGAAGAACACTATCTTTTTCAAGTATTTGCAGCAAATCTAAGACTTTTTTTTTAATTGACTTTCAGAGTTGATGTGCCTTTCAGTCTATGGGAGGTAAAAGAGTTTTACCTCCCAGACATCCCTTTTGTTCTGCAAAGATTAAGCATTCCACTACCTAAAGAAAAAAAAAAAAAAAGGAAAAAAAAATGGAAAGTAATTTTTTCTCAGAGCAAAGCTGAACCCAAGTATTACAATTTCTCCTAACCAGCTCTTATTGATTTCTTTTTTCCTCTTAGGAAATCAAGGCAAAACTCTCTGGTCTCTAATTTTCTCCAATTTATTTCAAAAATAATAATAATATAATTTTCAGTCATTCTTATGATACCAAAACAAATCATTCATGACAACTACATTTGCTTTGGTCTTCAGGCCAAAAAATTCAGGACAACAAATATCCCTTTATTTTGTATTCTTTCTATGTGTGTATGTATGCATAAGTAGTAAGACACACAGAAATATGTTTACATACACCAAAGAAAAATGAAAGTGTATTCCTCACAGGCATGCCTAAGAGTGGTGAATTGTCAGAAAAACACCAAATATATTTGCTACTGAATAATGTAAATGACACTTCCCAATACAGTGTAAAAATCCTTTCTATACTTAGTTTACCTAAAGAAAAAGCATTTCTGAAGGACACTGCCAAGAATATGACTTCCTCAGATGTTTTAAAGGTGCACTTTCCCTTCCCATATCGTATGGGCTCCAACAAAGATGCTCAGCAATAGAGTTACTGTTTGCCAGTGAAAAAAATTAACTTGGTATATCTTCCACTTTCAACAAAGGGCAGTGGTCCAGTGCTTAGAAGCAAAAATAAGAAAATTAGATATATTCCTCCACTGAAAAAAAAAAACCAACGCCAAATGTAATCCCAAAGAGTATAATCTCCCTGTACAAAACTCAAGTGCATTTTCCATTATTTTGACTGTGTACCAGTGACATTTATTTTTCAAATTGAAAGCACTTACTACAGCACTTTTACATTCCATACTTTATTTTAAAATTTTCTCTTGTCAAAACTGGAACTATAGATTTAATTTTGACAAAAGAAATAAAATTAATCCTATTTGTGTCCCAAAAGATTCTTGATGTTACAGAGGGCAGTACGGGAGGAATAACGTGGTGAAAATTTAAGACTGAATGGATAAATTGCAAACACAATAGATGCTAGAATACATTTTGCTTTCTTTCAAAGCAAGGGATTAATAAAATAAATAGTCCTTGTTTACCAAATTCTTACTGCAGCACTCAAAAAGTACAGCCCAACTAAGAAGGCCAGAAAACTTTCTAGCTGTGAAAAATAGAATTGGACACTTACTGAGATTTAAAGAAGATGAGATATTGCAAAAGAAAACATTACAGAAGCTGAAAAGACAAGTAACAATTTTAAATGTCTAATCTTTTCTTCTGTGAAATTTTCTAATACTGCTTTAGTTTTCCTTTTTTAGTTAATAGGAAACAGAGGCAAAATAAAAAAGGCATGCATAGACTAGAAAAATAATGGAATTAGATTTACATTAGGGTTATATGAAGCAGGAAACTTTGTAAGATGGGAAACTCTTTCTTTTTTAAACTTTTAGATCTGAATTGTCTTTCCATTGTTTAATGAATGGTAAATATGACTGACAACTTATGTGAAAAACTTCAATCAGAAATGGTATAGTTGGCTAAACTAAGTTTAATCATGTAAGGCTAAAGAAAAACTTTTTTAGAAATGAGGAAATATTTTTGAAAACCCATTTTCATTTCAGAATTTTTCAAAGTATTTTCAGACATAAAATACCATTTAGAATCAAAACATTTTTAAATTAAAATAGTCAATAATGAACAAAGTCTATTGACCTCAAAATTAAAAAACTAAAAATAAAATTCATTTCATATACTATTTTGAAATGTCATATTCTCTTTGTAAATTTCACTTTATTTATAAATAAACAAACAAATTGAAACACAGATTCCTTCCCTTTTAGAATTAGCAGCTTTTTAGATAAATTCTAATTTAAAATCAAGAACAATTGTAAAAAAAATGTTTGTTTAGAAAAAAATTTTTAAGCAGAAAAGGAAAAAAAAAGCCTGTTTTCCATACAATCAATCATTCTAAGGTAAGTCCTCTCACAAACACAGTACGTTGCAGTGTTGTATAGCAATTGTTTTCCATTGTCTTTTAATAACAGAAACACTGCAAATCTTTATGAACAAAAACACCAACAACCAAAACAAAAGATTTAAAAAAAATTACAGCAGTAGCCCTGTATCCTGAAACCACTGCTATCATAAATTAAATGGAGTACTTTCCAGTTGTAGATATCAGTTGTGGGAGGTAAAAGCAGAAGAGAAAAAGAGAAGATTGCAAGATGCCATTCTATAAAGCAGAGACAGAAAACTATAAAAGTGATTTTCAATACAGACCACAACCCAGAAGTCTGCCCAAATGGTTTACCATGTCATATTAGCAGAGAGGTAAAATCTATGTCCCCATGATGGGCAATGACCTTATGAGCTGGAGACTGCAGAAATACAGCAGCTACAAGCAGAGGAGACTCAGCCACAGAAGGAGCTATGCAAAGGAGGCCACGGTATTCCTGGAACGCAGCAGGAAGAGCGAGGACTCAGGTAAAAATTTTTACTCATGTTCATGATTGAATATTATAACACAGCAGTTCTAAATAATTCTCTCCATAAAATGACAGTTTAATTCTATAAAATCAGCATAATTTTCATCTATCAAATGTAAGTTGTGACAAGAAAGACTTATTTGCATGAATTTCCATCCTTCTGTCAACACAAAATTTCCTGGCAGGCCTGTACTCCTGCACCTGCTCAAGCTCTCAAGCCTTGCAAACCAACCTCCATGGGGCCTGTGAGCTTGGCTTTCCTTTCTTCAGCCACTTTTGTCACTTGTGTTCTCCTCCCGCCTTTCCCTATTACATACAGCAGCAGAAAGGCCTTGCTTTGAGTCAAAGACCAAAAAATCAGCTAAGATTTCTCTCTCACCAAATCACTGCTCCACAAACTCTGGTGCCTCTGATTTAAGATAGGGAAATAATAAAGATAATCATGTTAAAGAGATTACATTTAATTCTGTAAGAAAAAAAAATAGTGAAAAATGCTTAGCAGATTTTAATCTTTATTGCATTTAACTTCGGGGGTTTGGGTTTGGTTTTTTTAAATAAATACTTTATACTATTTTGTCTCACAGGCTCTATCTTAAGACCTACGTTCTTTAATATCTTCGTCAATGACATAGACAGTGAGATCAAATGCACCCTCAGCCAGTTTGCAGAGGAAGTGAAGCTGAGTCATGCAGCTGACATACCTGAAGGATGGGATGCCATCCAGAGGGACCTGACCAAACCTGAGAAATGGGATGACAAGTAACTCATGAGGCTCTACAAGACCAAGTGCAGGGTCCTGCACCCGGGTCAGGGCAATCCCAGACATGATTGAAAAACAACTGATTGAAAGCAGGCCTTCAGGGAAGGACTTAGAGGTTCTTGTGGACAAAAAGCTGGACATGAGCCAAGAGTGTGTGCTTGCAGCCCAGAAAGCCAATCATATCCTGCATTGTGGCCAGCAAGGCAAGGGAGAGGATTCCGCCCCCTGATCTGTGCCGGTGAGACCACACCTGAATGCTGCCTCCAGCTCTGGGATCCCCAGCACAAGGAGGGCATAGACCTGTTGGAGTGAGTGGAGGAGGAGGCCATGACGATGATCAGAAGGCTGGGGCATCTCTCCTATGAAGACAGGCTGAGAGAGATGGAGCTGTTAAGCCTGGAGAAGAGAAGGCTCCAAAGACACCCTTTTAGTCGCCCTTCAGTACTTAAAGGGAATTTATAGGAAACATCTAGAGCAACTTTTTACATTAGCAGACCAGGCAATTAGACTTAGATTGGATGTTAGAAAGAATTTATTTACTCAAAGGGTGGTGAGGCACAGGAAGAGGTTGCCCAGAGAAGTTGTGTATGCCCCATTCCTGGAATGGTTCAAGGCCAGGTTGGACAGGTTGGTCCAGTGGTGTATGGCAAGGGCTGGGAATTAGATGATCTTTAGTGTCCCTTCCAACCCAAAATATTCTGTGAGTCTATGATCCTGTGAGTCTATGAATAGTTTTGAAAGAAGGGAAAGAACAGAGATTTTATATTAAAATAATCAAATCAAATGTCTGGAAATATTTTAAAGTCCATTATGCCTATTTATATATATTTTCAATTGTTCTTTAGAATAAGGTGATGCAGTCAGATTTTAACTGAGTTAGTAGATTGCTTTCCATTTCCATCAAGAGAAAATCCACCAATCCACAATATCTCAGATCCCATGACATCCCTATATGTTCCATTTTATTCAATTAAACATTATCTGCTTGCAGATAAGATATCTGTTAAGATAAGGATCTGGTTGCCCATTTCAAGCTGAAAGATTTTACATTAGGATGAATAAAGGAGACTGTTGCAGAGCATAGTACATCCTTAACTATATTTCTTTCCCAACAGACTTACATGAGCAAATAATTTTGGTAGAGGGTTGGGGTTTTGCTTGTTTGGTTGGTTGGTTTGGTTTTGGTTTCACTGTGTTTTGTTTTGTTTTTTTTTTTTTTTTTAATCACAAAAGTAGTAACACCCTTGTAAGAATGTGTAGCATTTCACAGCTGCATAAATTACAGGTTACTAAGCAAGGTCTGCTCTTGGCCTCATTTAGTTTTCACAAACTGAAGCTTGGCAGGATACTCGCACATCATCTTTATTCAATAGACAAAGACAGGCTTCTTGAGCACTGTCTAGGCTGAAAAGCAGGATCACTTACCCTGACGTTGCTTACACTCACTCATTCTGATTGCAACAATGGAGCAGATTTGCCCTCTTGAATAGAAACAGCTTAAGCAATTTCTTCACCCTGTTTCAGTTTCACTTACCCAATAGAGTCCAAGGTTAAAGCTGTGATTTGACATTATTATACTGACACTAAGGGGTTTTTTTTGCTGTCTACACAAACATGCATAAAATTATAGTAACTATTCACACCTTCAAGTACTCATACCTAAATATTTTGCCAAATTAATATAAAATGATTATTGCTCTATAAGACTGTTGGTACTCTGAATCGTTTAAGTCAGCCAGAAAAGAATTAAAAAGTGGTTTCTTCACAGTATGTCATCAGTGCTTTATTTATTTCTGAGGGCATGCTTTGGCATCTGTATGCCTACTGGGATTCTGAAATCTTCTGTAGGATCATTTACCTACAAAAAAGATTCACTTGGATACATACAGCCTGCCACCAAGCTGACAGCAGACTTTTAGTCAGTCACAATTCTCTCTCCATCTATCTCCAGATTTTTCAAAAGGGAAAATTCAACTCTTTAATGGGTTGTGTAAGAACAATAACTATTTTGAGACTCTGTATGAGATAGTCAGCTCTTTTGCTTAGGAGGAGGGGTATGTGGGGCTACCACATGTCACCCCAGAGAGCTGGTCTGAAAGGGCTGACCTTGTTTGTGCTGCTTTGCGATTCCATGAGCAGAAGCCTGACAGGAGACTTACCCATCACCATTTATAATCTGAGAAAGCCGGGCTCCTGCATGAGGAACAAGATTAAAGATGGTTACAGAGTTCCACATGAGTTATTAGCTGTTAGCCTGATGTAAACATGACTAACGGATAATGGAATTAGCTTGGCTGAGCAGAAATCACCCAGAGGATCTAAACACTTTCTCTTCCACCCTAAAATATTTCACAGAGGAAGAAGAAGGGTAAGGAAAGTCTCGCGTGTCACTTTAACAGCCTGGGTGGGTTATGACATTGCTTGAAACAGAATCCTCTCGAAGGAGGCAGATGTGCTTTTTGCCTTTGCACAGACAATTTGGAGCTCAGAAGAAAATAAAATTAATGCGTGGAACAAGACAAACAGATAGAAAATATTTATTTTGCTGTTTTGTCCTGGTGTATTGTTGCTTTTTGTTTTTGATACACCATTTAAGTCCACAGACAGCAACCAACTTGACACTTCATTGTTAAGAAAGCACAAAGTAACCTGAATTTGGGATGCAGCAAACTTTCCTGCAGGAGTTGACAAGCCATTTTCTCCTAAGCAGTGATCAGACCTTAAAAATAAAAAAAGGATAAAAGACTCTGTATTTCAAGTACACAGATAGACACCTAGACAAGCACCAAAGACAAACAAGGAATGGTTGCAGATTTTTATCAATGTAACTGACACAAAAATCTGCTTAGGCTTATTAAAGAGCCTAGAAACATACAGCTGAAAAGTGTAGCATTCACACAGCCTGCAAGAACATCTGGGGGGGGCCCCCCCCAATAAAAACCCCAAACCAAACCATGAGGATAAAAAAAAAAAAGGAAAGGAAAACTTCATGGAAAAGACCAGAGAGGACTGGGTGCTAGTAAAAAATCTAATTTTTTTTGCATCTACATAAGGCATGAAATCAATAACATGTCAGTTAATAATTTATTTCTCTGAGTCTTTTGGCTCCCTTTTATTTTGCTAAAGCTGATCAGGAAAAAAAAAGAGAGAAGAGGCGAAAGATTTGTGAACATGATGCTTGAAAAAGTTCAACAAATAATTTACCACTTCTCTTTCTACTTTTGTGGAATGTATTTTAGAGCAATGATATGGATGGCAAAACAAACCTTTGTGCTCACAGAACCTGCAGGCATTTTAAAATGGCATTTCAGAAGAAGAAAATGTGGCTTGCAGGGAAGATTTAAAAAAAAAAAAAAAGAATTGGTATACATCAGTTCCACCTGAAATGAACTCAAGTCCTTAATGTCCTGAAAAACTGATACTTGACTTTCCTCATTCTTATACTAGAAAGATTGAAAAACATTATACACACTGAGTGCTGCAAATTTCAGTAATGTTATCAAGAATTTGGGGAAAATTTACTTCTAGGATATATTGCAGTTGCAAATCTGTGAGTGCTTCTTACAAAGCCTAAATTTCCTGTGACTCCTTTTTCTGCATATGGTCACTGTAGATAACATATTTTAGGACAGTCAGTGTTTCCTCTATTCAGAACAGCTGCAAAGCACAGTGGGATGTGAGCACACATTGCCCTGGGTAAACAGCATGACATTCCTTTGGTCATTATGAACCATTTTTCCTGGTGGTGCTTTTGGTTCTGATCATTTCTCTGTTCAAAAGCATATGTTCAGTCACTCCACAAAATTATTTTTCAGTTCAGAAGCTTAAACACTGGAAACAGTCTTTTCTGAGCTCTAGAGTCAACCAGGGGGAAGACAAGTAAAAGACAGAAGGGAAGGGAAGATGGAAGTGAGAAAAGGTAAACATGTTCTTCTAAAAACCCTTGTCAATAACAAGGTAACTAAAACCTCATTCTTTGACCTTCATATGTGGTCTTTTGCATCCACTACAAGTATAATATAGGAGAATTTTTCTGCTATCTGTTTACAGTTGAGGCAACAAAAATTGGTAACACTCCATTCTGATTTGCATTGGAAGGAGATGCAGGTAACACTTTTTAATGTTTCACATGTTAAATTTGCTAACCTTTCTTTTCTGTGTGGTATAATGCCTTTCCATGGATCTCCTCAAAATGCTGTTCTTTAAAAACAGGTTAACAACATTTTTCATACAATTTATTTTGGTAAATCTTCCATTAGAAAGGAAACAGTCTGTATCCCCTGCATCTAACACACTTAGTATGCACCTTCCGAAAATACTGGCGCAAGTGAAATTCTACTTTAAGATTTATGTGTTAATATATATCTTTCTATCCTTTTACTTAACTTTAATCCTGAATGTTTCGGGGAAATAAAAACAACAAAAAAACTGACACAGTTTTTAAAACCTTATTGCCAGAAAACCAAGAAAAATATATATTAAAAAGCAACAAAAATTGGTTCTCATTTTTTTCTGTCCTATTTGGGAAGAAAAACACAAATTACCTCACAAACAAAAACAACTTTGTGGAACTAAGAACTAATAAAGAGTTTATAATGTAGCAGTATAGTTATTAATAGCACAATTTGATGGTGGTGAACAAAAAGTACATAGAACCTCTTAAACATTAAAGAAAAAGTGTATTTACTACATAAAAAGTTGCTTTAATAATCTTCCAAAGACCAAAAAAACTAAGTAGTGATACAAATAATAATGAGTAGTATATATAGTAGGACTGTTCATTTATACATCCATATATACCATATAAATAAATGCTTCAGAGTATAGCACATGACTTTCTAGGCACTAATGAAAAAAACATCTTGATAGATACTCACAGAATATGAATACCAGTAACTGTATTTCACAAAGAGGGAATTGAACATAGAGAGAAGGGATCCGAAAAAATCCATCGAGGCAAGCAGACCTAAGATTTGAACTGAATCCAGCCATGTGTCTTCAACATTGGCTTAGTCCTTCTTGGCTATAAGTGGTAGATTGAAACGCCAAATGTTTCTTATCTAAAAGGTTATGCCACTTTTAAATGCATTCTGAGAATACAAAATTTGTTTCATAGATTTCAGTGTTACTTAAAAGCTACATGACCTGGCACAGCAAGTGCTTTCCTCGGCTTCCAAGATTACTCTTTGAAGAGTGACTTGTCGATGCCTTCACATTGCAGCAAGTCACATGCACAGAGCATGCAACATGCATTTGGTTTTATGGTCTATCACACATGTAAACTTGAAATGCCCACACTTAATCAAAAAGAGAGCATCTAAAACACAATCAGTTTTTTTAATATCCTAGAAGCTCCATGAGAGCACAAACCAATGAGCTTTTGATAAAGGAAAGCCATCCAGGGGAAAAAAAAAAAGAAAAATAAAACAAAAAGGAATAAAAAAAGCAAAGATATACTTCATTGCAATTTTTCAGGCTGATTTTAATCTATGAAAAATGTACACTAATTTATTTGTTGAGTTATAATTTGTGGCTGTTTTAAATTGTGTAGTGCTCAAAGGGAAGTTATTCTGTGTAAAAAAGATTAAGAAACTTGATTACTCAAGTGCAGTCTCATGAATACTATTGATCTCTTCTCTCCCCTACAGAGAGTGGTGACTGTTCTCTATAAAACCTTTGTTTATAACAATTACATCTTAATAGCACTGCATGCAATTTTCTGTTTTTGCTTAATATATGCTGCTCTTTTGCTCTACAACACCTTGGTGAAATGTCTCATTATTTTCAAGATGAATTGATTATATTTTTTAGTATTACTTATCCATGATATTAAGCGTCAGTCTGAATTTGACTTCTACACATTGATCAAAATTTGGTTTTCTTATTCAATCCACAAACTATCTACACTTTTACAGTGCTTAAGCTGACCTTATACTCTGCGCATTCTAACTACCAATAACATGATATGATAATCACAGGAAGTATACACAGCTGAAAGGAAAAAAAAAAAATATATATTTGTAGGCACCAAAGTAAGTTTCTTGGTTTTCACACCTGTTTTTTTGCTCTTTATGGTGCCTAATATATGGAGATGAAATGAAGACTCACATTTTTGGATGCTCCAAACCCTGCTGAAGATATAATTTTTAGGTTCCTCCTATTCTTATGTTCATAATATCTAAGCAGTAATCAGTTATCAACACATTTAAAAATCACCTTAACTGAAACCAAGCTAAAGTAAAATGCATATTCCCCTCTTTCAATTTTTTTTTTTTTCTCTCTTCAACTCTAATACTTTTAAATGTCCTCACAAGAGAAACTTCGTCTATTCAGGTAAGGTTAAACAAGAGTTTTCAGTGATCTCAAGAGTGTTTCTCCTCCTCTCAAAACCAGATATAGCCAGCGTACTCTTGCAGGGAAGATGGCAGAAGCATTTATAATCCCGGACAGCACTTTCAGAGAGAACCTCTGCTTTACTGCCTCCACCAAAAATCATTACATTTTGGCAAAATGTTACACTCCTGTAGCCATGTGCTCCCATCAAATCTCCCAATGCACTCAGGCAGTATCAGCCTTTCTCTTTGAAAATAACTGTATAGGGTACATACGGAGAAAATCAGCTGACTGCTTTTTGTGTAAAATAAGTGCTTTTTTGCTTCCTTAGATGTGTGTTTGTTATATCCTGTGCATGACTGACCAATTAACATTATTTTACTCAGTCAGATGGAACAGCCATCTCCTCTCTTCCCTTGGTGAACCACTGATATATTTTATTGTGATATACAATCAATAAACACTACTAATTTTGTATTTTTTCTTCTATATTAAAAAAAAAAAAAAACCTGACAAATGTTTTGATGTTCTACAGATATGTACTTCATTACTATTATTAAGAAAAATCATGATGGTAATTATTCATTCTCAGGTGACTGATCTTCAGTGTCCTTTTCTAAGCCACTGTCAACATCTTCTCATGACTCAAACTTTACAAAACCTGTACAGTGATAAGTGGACCACAATCTTTTGCCTCCATTTGCGCATGCTGCAGATCACTGTCATTTTATTTTTTCCATGAATTATGCTGATTACTGACTCCCACAGAAGCCTATTGACACCTTTTAATTTTTTACACAAGACCTTCAATAATTCACTGCACAAAGTCTGGAACTGAAAAGTCAAAATAGTTTTTAATCCCTATATTACTAAAAGGAAAAAATCATAGCAACAGAGGAGTGCATGCTGGTTTTGGCTGGGCTGAAGTGAATTTTCTCCATAGTAGCTAGTATGGGACTATGGCTTGGATTTGTGCTGGAAACAGTGGTGATACCTCAGTGATGTCTTCATTGCTGCTGATCAGTGCTCACACAGAGCCAAGGCCTTTTCTGCTTCTCACACCACCCCAACAGCAAATAGGTGGGGGTGCACAAGAATTTGAGAGGGGAAGCAGCCAGGACAGCTGATGCCAGCTGATCAAAGGGATATTTCAGATCATATGGCATCATGATCAGAAATAAATTAAGGGGAAGGTTGGCCATAGGGCTGCTGCTCAGGGACTGGGTGAGCATTGGTCAGGTGGTGGTGAGCAACTGTTTTCATTTTTATCACTTGACTTTCTTGGGTTTTATTTGTCTCGTTATTACTTTCTTTTTTATTGAAATTGAAGTTGTTATTGTCGTTGTTATTATTATTATGTTTCAATTATTAAATTGTTCTAATCTAAACCCATGAGTTTCTTGCATTTACCCTTCCAATTCTCTTCCCTCCATCCTGCTGTGGGGAGTGTGAGCAAGCATCTCTGTGGTGCTTGGCTGCTGTCTGAAGTTCAACCAACACGGAGAGTGAGAGTAATTTTTTTCAGATGGAGAAGTTGGTGATGAATTTTAAGTATTACTTTCCTGTCTTCTTTGTGTCAGCCTTTCAAAGCACACAGATCTGTATAACGTATTCTTTTCTAGCTGGGCATGCCCAGCACAGATGCTAAATTAAGGTCATATTATATTAAATATTATCATAAAATATAACCAGTTAGCTTTTTTTTTTCTTTTTTAAATTAGGAGTCAGCTAGCTACACACTTTCCATTACCAGCAGAAGACAGAGCCCAACAAATGCAGTACATCTTTCCTCATATTGCTCATGCTGTCCTAGAATGGGATTATTTCAGTTTTATTGGCAATCTGTCATTTTTCTAATTCAGTATATGACAGCACAGGACAGCAGCTGAAAACTCTGCAACACTCTCCTTCCTTGCAGGTTGCCAGATTTCTTTTTACACTTCTTTGATTGTCTGTTTGTAAGATAAAGCAAAGCCTGTACCTTGTCTTTTATGAGATCTCATTACAAAGCAATTCTTTGGTAACATGAATGAAAGAGAAAAGGTTTCCAGCAAGTTGGCAAGGAATACTTTTTCCAAATTTAAGACAGTCACTGTTCCTTTGGAAGCAAGGAGTGTTACAATTGCTGAGTGAGAGGCATTATTTGATTTATAAACCACCACTTTAGGCTCTGTAATCTACAGCTTGCACTGTTGGCCTATGCAACAGGCCTTCACAGCTTGCTCTATTGCCTTCTGCAGCCGAGGTTCATATAAATGGGTCAAACATTTTTTTCCCCAAAGCCAAGTAGCCTTCATGCACTGTAAGAAAATATGTTTTTCTGCAGTAACACAGAGTCACCAGTCTTCTGCCTTTGTTTAAAGTCCTAGTTTGTAGCAACAGTGATGTATGGGGTAACTTTGAAAGGGAATGTATATAAATTCCCAGGCTCTAATGACTTAACTACAACCTGCAGTGTCTCATGCGCAGTCACTGCTGGACTGCGCTGCACTGAATGACAGGTCTGTAATCAATCTCCTGTCTTTCCTCCAGGAACATCTAAAAAGTTGTAAAGAGTGGTCTCTATGATTTGTGCAAAATCTCAGACTCTGAAAGATCTTTTCACCAAGCTACTAGTGGACAGATCAATAGCACTCAACTTCAGCAATCCTTAATATCCTTTTATAAAATTGTATTTCTATACATTCTCATGATCATTGCTGAAACACCTTTCTCATTTTGAAAATGTTTATTTTCAGCTTTTGTTCACACTTTAATTACTAAAGCAAATGCTTCTCTTTGATGCTGTTACTGCAAAATACCAGGCAAAATATGTGTATCAATGCCCTACTTGCAAGGATCAGACAAATCTGGATGTTGGCTTCCTATAAAAATATTTCAGAGTTCTAATAGAAACTCATTCAGTTTCTCAAAAATACTGAAAGTTACATTTTATGTATCTTCCAGAGTGAAAAAAAAAAGGGGGGAGGGGGGTGAATTTCCCCTGTATTTGCCAAACCACAGATGTGTTGTACCCATACACTGCTAAAGCATGTATTCCCGAGATGGACTTAAATATCTTTAGGTACATTGTATGTTTGTTTTAGCTACTATTTTCCTTATTACATTTTCCTCTACTCTCCCCACTTATTGTTTTACTATTTACTATTTTCCCTATTTTCTCTTTTTGTGTTTCTTATGGTCTAAAATTTTAGCTCTTCCCAGTGCTGCTCAGAATGTCTGGTCATTCTCCTTCATTTGTTTCTTCCCCTCATATTAAATGTCCACTATGTTCTATATACATCCATGGAAGTGTTCAAGGTCTGGTTGGATGGGGCTCTGAGAAACCTGGTCTAGTAGAAGGCATCCCAGCCCATGGCAGGGGGGTTGGAATAAGATGATCTTTCATCTCACTTCTAACCCAACCATTCTATGATTCTATGATATCAAAAAAATCTTCTTTCCCAGAAGATATACTAGATGCCAAAGGCAACCAAAGAAGTAATTTTAGATTATTTTTCTTTTTAATAGAAGCATTTCTACTAGAATTTCTTTCTTAGCAAGAAAATATCCTCCTTATTCCCATTCCTTTAATTATTTGTCTCTTTGTACGGAAAGAGTTCAATCATAATTTTGTTTTGGGGTTATAGGTAACTTGGTGGTTGATTTTGTTTTTTGGGGTTTAGGCTTACTATATGTCATCTGCTCATATTAACAAAAAAATAAAGTATGGAATTTCAATTTTCCCGAGGAAAAGGGAAACCTTTTAGTTACATGAGTTTTAGGTAGGGTTGGAGTCTTTCTCTGACTCTGAACTATGAAGTACCTGACATCTTCTAAAATGTAATAAGAACCAGCCCAGGTCTCCTACCAAGACAATATTACAAGCTTTCACTCTTTCTCCACTTTATTAACCTACACATGTAGTTCAAATACTTAAATAATATGGGTAAAATTGCCACTACAAATAGTGAATTTTGCCTTATTATTCCCTTGTCACCTGCTTGGTAACTATTTCATTGTTTCTGATGTAGAAGTGCCCAGTCTGAAATTAATAAGTGCTTTTCCTATGTAGATAATCTATTCCTTTTTAGCTGTAATATTCATCATGAGTTGCAGCTCAACAGAACTTGTATCTTGTCAAAGTATTCCCCTTTTTCCAGACTCTAGACACCATTAACCTTTGCAAAGTAGCAAGCTATTACAGTGCTTACTTTGTTTTCCAGACAGGCTTGCATTTACTCATATCTGTAGACTAAATGCTAGCAATTTATTATTTCCAATTCTGACCGGTGCTCATACTTATGCCTCATGTATCTTGACTCAGCTTGTTGGTAGTGACCTGAATTCTGTTTCCTGGTTTCTGACCCAGAATTTGCACCTTTAAAAAAAAAAAAAAAAAATATATATATATAACAAATCTCATGGCCAGGTGCATATAGCCAGACTATATGCAAAACAGCCTGTAGGAACAATCGACAAACAAGTGATAGGAATATTTTCAAAGCCATGCAGAGCATTCTGGCACATGTATTTACTAAGTTTAGATAGCACCTCAAGGACCCTGGTCTACTTGTTTTGTATCCCTTCCACAGAGTTATGGATTCATTTAAATTGGCATTAATCCATCCCAGCCCCTTGGGCCTTGAAGTCATATATTTAAGAACAGAACCAAACATGGCATTTTTCAAGTTCTGCAGTAGATCTGGTCACATCAGACTGGCTCAAGAACACTCAAAAGCAACTTCAGGTGAAAGTCTTTTTCTACCTCAGAAAAGGTCAGGCTGTTAGTGGTTTTAGCTACCTTTAGTGTATTGAGATGCAACAGTAACACAGACTCAAAGAATTGATCATAAGTAGTTTCAACTTTTCATTCTGTTTTAAATTCTAATTAGTTACCAGTCCAAAGTCAGATGCAAATGTAGCAGAACACAGATTTCCACATGTTCATGTTTTATCTGATTTCTCTGTGGTAGGAAACTTTGTGGGTTTTGAGCACTCAGTATCATAACATGGCATCTCTCTCAAACACTATTCTTTTACAGTACCATACATATTGAAAAGTGACGTAGTTTTGTATCAGTCCATAAAGTTACAGATCATAAATCAGATGATTTATGACTAGCTAGACTACGCCTGAAATTTTTTGTGAATACACATTGATAGGAAGGTGACATTAAAACAAAAAGCTGCAACTCTGGATTTAATTACAGATGAATGTAATAAGAAGGTTCTAATTTCAATTTGAGGTATATGATTTCTTTGATATACACTACTGAATTATGCAATCAGGAGCTGAATTATTCGTTCAGCTTTTTTTTCGTGTGTGTGTTTTCTAATGTTTTCTCCATCATCCATGTTAGATGCAGCTGCAAAATTCCTCATACACAAAACTTTATATGGTTCAGGAAGCCACATAGCCTCTTATGCTAATATTTAAGAAAATAATTCCTGACCTTTTACTTGACAAGAAAACCAACTTCATAAGACAAAAAAATCAGGTTGACATGTCCTTCACATGATGGATATACAGATGATGTATCTGCTTACATGAGTGGATGCCCAAAAATTGGACAAAATGATACAGTAATTAAATCTGTGCAACACCACTTAGCAACCAAATCTGAACCTGCCACATGACAGATGTGCTGCTGCCATGGGAGAGGCAAGAGACAAAAGAAGACATAGAAGAAAAGGCCATAAGGAACAGACCACTGTGACAATGAAGTCAACACTGCTCATTTCTAAGGGGCCACTGAGTAACGAGGGCCACAGACTCCACCTTTTGGACATGTCTGTTCACACAGGGGGTATAATTGCTCTGCTTTATAGCTTTAATAAATATACAGGATTTCCCATTATATACAATAATATGGAGAAATTCTATAAAGAAGATGAGATGAGCATGAAGCACAAACACCTCAGAATCCATTGGCTGAAAAAAAATAAATGTTATGTTATGACTCACATTTCATAGAGTGTCTAAATAGTAAGGACATTAAAATATACATGTGGATGTGAGTGCTAATGTCAGAAGTTGCTAGGAAGTTGTCTATATGTTTTTCTGGAGATATTTAATTGCATTTTGAAGGTCAAAAAATTGTTAAGCAAAACAATTGGGGCTGTAGGCTATAGCTTCTAAACTGTGCCCACACAAAGTGACAGTGTTGCAAAAACCAGCATACAATATCAGCTCAGTTTTCACTATTACCTTTCATGCTCTGAACAGAATGTAAGTTTTGTTCTAACAGATAACCTCTTTTAACAGCAATGTTAAATGAAAGCATATATGCATATGCAGCGCAGTTGTCCTATTAAGGCCCTAAAGATAAAGATCTAGCTGATATCAACTCACAGTAGGTAGCTAATTTCTAGTTAATTAGGTATGCAGCAACTAGCTAATACAGTATGTAAAACTCTTACCCTCTTTGAACTACACACCTCCTTCACACCCAAATTTTCCTCCAAAGTGAATGCAACAAAAAAGAAACATTGAAAAGGGATGAGAAGGACAGAAACAGAGCTTATTAAATTTAATCTAAAAATGAGCAGCACTTCATTTAGTCCCCATTACATTTCCAGTGGTCTTAATCAGCCTTCACAGTGCTATGCATCTCAAGACTTCTACACATTTGACCCTGGCTGCATGATGGAAACTGAGCTCAGATTAATAAAAGAAAAAAAAAAATTAAATATTTCTTTTAAATATTTGTGAATCTGCCTTTATATTACAAGATTTCATAACAACGGCAGTGAAATGAAAATCATCACCTTCCAGGATGTTTTGCTTAGCTGTGATTGCCAGAATCATGTCTTATTTCACTTTGCTCAGAAAGGAGTATAGTGGCTTCTGATGTTCTCTCAAAACACTCTTGGCTGATAAATGAAATAGACCATAGAAGAAACCAAACTATGAGACTGAATATTTTAGTGATGAAAAGGGACTCACAATTTACATGCAATTTGCTTCACCTCTTCTGCAAGCTTCAAAAATTTACTTTCAGCCCTTGAAATAGAGTATGTTTCCACAAACCTCTCTGCATTTTGGAGCGGCAGAAGGTAGGGAGCACATTCAGAGGGCTTCAAAAATCCTGCACTTCAAAAATCTGCTGCACTCTAACTGTTCTGCAAAGATGGGAAGCCTTATTTGGTAACACTTTCTAGTTCACCAAAACCACAATCTAAACATAATTTTGAAGACTGTGCATATATTTAATGGTGTATACATATATGACACATGTATCTTTATTTTATAGAAATAGTTTGAGAATAATGAAAACCAAATGCACCTAACATATATAGCCTAATGGTTAGCTTCACTCAGGTGGGACCCCTAACTTCAAAAGAAGTAGAGAAAATGTCCTGGTAGACTTGAATTGTTGACAGCAGTGGCTTTAATTAGGCTTCACTTTGTCATCACTACTGATCTTTCTGGCTCTACACAGCTCTCTCAGAAGAACTATAGAGAACTGTCTAGCCAGTCTTAAAACTGAAAGTCAACTGTCATTCATTCATCCCAGAGTCATGGATCTCTGGATTGCATCTGACACATATTCCTGTATTGAGGTTGTCATTGATATGAATACTGCTGATAACTTTTTCTTTCATAAGAAAATGCTGCTCTGGTGGAACACCCACTCTTCAACACATAAATGAAACTTCTGAGGAAGAGCAAAAAGCCTTTATCAGAGACAGAAAACACACAGAATAGTTAATGCAGCACTAACCAATGGAGCAAAATGGAAATTAGTATCAAGAATTCAAATTAATCCCCTTAGCATCAATAAAAATTATTTAAACTCATCAGACTGCCTATTCCCCTTCAAATCATACATAATACAACAGTCTCTTCCTGAAAAAGTGAAGCACAAAACATTTTGATAGTTTCTGGATTTTTTTCTGCCCTGTGGTGCTGATTTTTTACAGCTGATTTCTTTGTACATTTTTGTATCAAACAAATCTCAGCCCCATCTGTAATTATGTTTCATAACTATTGCTAACTTGATATTTTCATGATATTTTAACTTTTAAGTTTAATTTTATTGCTTACACTGAAGTCGCCCAACACCACTATCTAAGGCTCATTAGTTACCAAGGCTCAGGAAACTGGGATATATATATTATTTTCTGTTAGAGAATGTACCATTCAATTCCCTAACTTCCCTTGTTACTAAGCTTTGTTGGTGAAACAGACTTTGCCTTCCACCAAATGTTTGTGTTGCTTTTTCAGTTGCTTCATTACAAAACAAAATAAAAGCCTTCTGTCTTAAACTTCTGACTTCTAACTGAATTTAAAAATAAAACCACAAAACAGCAAAAATCTTTTCTAGGGATTAAATTTGTACTCTTGTATTATGCAATAATTTGACTGCATGAATGTTGGAACAGATTAATTTGAAATCCTGCTTGAGTATTTGGAGTTGAAAACAGAGCAATAAGTCATTGAAAATTTAATTTCCCTTAGATTTACAGTGAAAGCTCAGCTTTGATCTATGGCATCTATGTCCCAACAAACTGGCCATCCTTAATGTTATCACTCTTCAGACACATACTTCCATCACTGAAATATAAGGTATAACAGATATTTGGAACACTGGTGGAGGACTACAGTAATGAATTAACAAACTGAAAGTGACAGAGAAAGCTTTGTAGAATGTAGTTATGATGAACAGACATCAATCAGCATGTTAAGCCTCTGATTCAGCAATGTGCTTCTGTCCCAGCCCTTTATTCCAGCATAGGAGCAGTCCTATTTATCCGAGCCAGCCCCAGACCTGGCACAGAGGGCTGCACTGGAGGAGCAGGATGATGTTCCAAAAGCACAAGCCTGCCACAGCTCTGTTCCCATCAGGAACAAATCAGACTCACGTGATGGCAGGAGCAGCAGCTGATGGCAAAGGCACAGCAGGCCTGGAGAGTGGGGTCTTTCAGAGAGGTGACCACCAAGTTTCCTGACACTTTCAAACCACAGAGACCTTGGAAACATCCTGTGGAGCAATACGGCTACCCTCCTACTCAAATCTCACTGGGTTTTCTTTCTTGGTTTGATAGATATTGTTGCTGTTGTTGTTCTCACTGTTTTATCATTTTTATACATTTTGACTTTAGAAATGCACAAGTACATTCATGAATCCATCAGGATCATATCGAATGGATCTGCTGCTCATCTCACAGCTGCTCATATATTAAATTCTACTTTAACTATGAAATCTGCCTGTCCTGAAGAAGTCACCAGGGTGGCCAGAGTTATAAAACAGAAAACAAAGAAACAAAAGTTTTATGCAGCAATATCCAGTTCTGGGGTGTTTAAAGCAAGGCTCCTGTATTTTACATATACAAAAATTAGGAAAGATAAAGCAAAATAAGGAATCAGATTAATCCTCAGATATGATTGAGGTATGGGGTATTGTATTACAAAATTGAAAAACAAGTGGGAGAAAGAGGGGGAGAAAGAGTGAAAGAAAGGAGGAAAGGAAGTAATAAAGACCTCCCCCAAAAGCAACTATGTTTGAAGCTCCCAGCAAAATGGGAAATGTCATTTTGTCTCATGGTTGGGAAAATGAGATCAATGAAGTTGGACTGCCCTGACTGCAAGACTGGTCTTGGATGAGGAGCTTTTGTGGTCTCCGTTCCAAAGAACGGCACTCTGATTACCAATTAGCACTCATTTCAGGCAAATTCCAGCTATCCTCTTCAACTAAGGCCTGCAGTAAGACTTTAAAAAAATGGCATGTATTCCTAGTCCTTCAAAAAAAACCACAGCAAGCCTTCATCAAAATTACTAGATGTCCATTGCTTTCAACCCAACATTATTTCAGAATAAAGCAGCCTGCTTTATTTTCTTTTTCAAATATCTGGTCTCCATCCCTGCCTGAAATATGTAAGACCATAACTCACTATACCACTAGGAGACTCCCAAACTGTCCTACAGAAAGAAATTTGCTTAGCTAATTTAAGAATCATTAAAAAAATATATGCTTCAAG
The DNA here is from genome assembly GCF_017639235.1 of Corvus kubaryi. NCBI lineage: Eukaryota > Metazoa > Chordata > Aves > Passeriformes > Corvidae > Corvus > Corvus kubaryi. The sequence continues at coordinate 4,875,866 of NW_024582056.1, read as the reverse complement.
CATCATGCGGTGGTTTATCCCTGCTTCCTGCTCCTCTTTCTAGGACTGCACAATGATATCAGAAATGCTCGTTAGGCCTCAGCCTTGATGAGCAACACCTGGGGTTAGCTCCTCTTGAGCTTGTCAAGAAAGTGTTCTCCCAGGAACTGGTGCTGCCTTAATGAGCTTCTCTTTTTTTAATAACAGCCTCAGAAACTTATTATTTTTTCCTGAATAACAACCCAAGTGGAACATGTTTTTGTTATCAAACTTTCAAAGAGCTGAATTGCTGCTGGGATGGACAATTACTATGATTACAGCCAATTCTCTTGTGGCCCTATAAACAGCGTTCCTAAACAAGACCCTTTGAGCTCTCCTGGACCACAACAGGCTGTGACCAGCAATCTCCCTCTGAGCAGGATGCCTGTCAGAGCCAGAGAAGTCTCAAGTTTGCTATACCTGGAGGATCACCAAATGATGATGACAGAGCCTGGGCTGATACCCCCCACTCCTCAAGACAACCCTTTGACCACTGAGAATATGCACAGGCATCCAACACAGGTACTTCACTGAATTCAATGGGAATTTTTCACCTTATACATACTCCTTTAGCTCTGTGTGTGTGTGAATATGCCATAGCAAATGTACTGTGAATGTTGCTCTCTTAGATTCTTAAATATATTAGATTCATAAGTAAGTAATGCCTAGAAGTGAGTTACTATTATGCTATAGTAAATTCAATAGAATCTTTTGTTGAATTGTTTAAATTAGGCTATCATTTAAGTGCTGTTAAGCTTACATGTTCTTAAAACCTCCAGGCCTGAACCATTTGTCAAGTCTGGGGCTAAATTTGGCAAGGGGATCCACTCTCAACGTTGTGACTCAATGGGAAATTCTCCCTTATTCTTTTTTATCCTTATAATTTCCTATTCTTACCCTTTTTCCATCCCAAGCCTCCATATAGATTATTTTTGGATTATTTTCGATTTTACTCTGTATGTTTTAACAATCTAGTAAGTAGTAGAGTGATCCTTGCCAACAAACTTTGTCTCACTCTCATTTTAGCACTAAACCTGCTTTTGCCAACATCCTTGAGTGACCTAAAACACTCGCTTGTGACACATCACTTCAAACAAGTCATTAAATCTATAAAATCAAACAACAAGAAGAAATGCCAAAAAAATAAATTGCAAGTTTTTGCATTTTCTAACCAAAATAATCCAACAGAATAGCTGATGAGAACTGAAAACATTTATCTTCTTTTCTCTCTTCCTGGAACCAGGGAAAAGAAAATTCCCATGTAAGTAGAAAATTTCAGGCACCGGTTGCTCCTTTTTCTGATCATCCATCTTAGTAAGTTAAAGCTAGAATTTAGCTATTTGAACCAAAGAGTCAATTATGAAATTGCCCATAATATTATTGTGAAGATTCTGTATTATCTCTTTCAAAAATTCATGTTCATTATAACCTAACATAGCTTTGAACTCTGTGTGAAGATTTCACATCCCCTTTAAAACTTCATAAAACATTTCAGTACACAAAAGTTGTCTTGTCCACCTTTTTCAAATGGCACATTGGAGAATAAAATTATTGACTACGTCATTTATAAATACTTAAGTACCAAGATGCAGGCTGTCCAAATTGTATTACTTAAAAAGAACTGGGTATGACAAATGACATCCTCAGAATAAAGGACTTTTTAGGCTAAGGAGAAGAAAGATGTATGGGCTTCTAGACTGTGTGCCAATCACAAGCTGAATTATTCTGTTCAGTGGTATTTTTTCTAGGATTTTTTTTTTTTATATATAAGGAACTAAGAGAATAATGCTGAATGAAAAATAACCTTACCATTTAAAAAGCTCATCCTATTACCATCAGTGAAGCAGCAGGAAATTCAGCTGCTAATGAACACCTCTAACCTTAACCACATCTATGAAAAAATGCACAAAAAGTGCACAAAAAATGACATCTTCAGAAGTATTATAACAAAATTATCTAATTCCACAAAAGAAGTTTGTATGAACATATTTTTTTGTACTACCTTAAGTAGTACAAAAGCTTACCTTCTTCAATGTGACTAGAAGAAATTTATGGATTGGATTATAAAATGGTAATTATAGCTTTAGTGTAAGATTAGGAAATTATAAAATTTCCATTTAACCTAAACTATTACATACAATATACTCTAGAGAAAAAATAGTTTAAAAAGACCCCAAGCTGAAAACCCTCTCTCCTGACTTTCTAAGGTCTTTCATTTAAAAGTATAAGCAAATTATTAAGCCTGTCACAAGTCTTCACATTGATCTATATATCCACCTTCATTTTAACAAAACTAGCCATAAATGTTGTATTCTTGAATTTTTTATATTCTTCAATGACATCTCACATTACTATGGATGTGCAAGAATGACTACAAAACATTCTGTAACTCATCTTGTTAGCATCATGTTCTTGTACCAGCACAAATACTCAAATGAGCCAACACTGAACAGAAATAGAACCTTTATGTTCTATCTCAAAAGAAAATCGATTTACAGTCTCCCACATGAGCTTCTCTCATTCTGTTTTTGTTTGTCCTTTTTATCTCCTTACTAAAGAAAAATTTCAGAAGCTACATTTCTGCCACTAGTTTATTTTGGTCAATTAATGAAGCATGCATATTTGTTTTAAGAGATAAGATTAAGTGAAGTAGTTTTATTAAATTATATGGATAGTTGGATAGGAATTCATTTCTCTATAATCTACAGCAGTTTCACAGTTTTACCTGACATAAATTCCTGGAAGACAAATTTCCACAGTATATAGACAAATATTTGAGAAGAGAATTAGAATATGAGAAAAAAAGACTATATAATGAAAAGGAAAAATAAAACATTATGCTTGTTTTGGTTTGGTTTGTTTTGTTTGAGGTTTTTTCTTGGTTTGGGTTTTTTTTTTGGCATCAGAAAAGGACTTAATATGTGTATTTACAGTCTAACTCATCTTTAATTTTCTGCCCTGTAATTCCCAGACAAAACCAGTTCTACCATACTCCTTCTGTAATCATAAATGGAAATCTGCAGAGGCTGGCTAGAAGCAACCTTCAGGAATATGACAGCAAAGAGCAGGAACTGCCTAAAACCAGCCCGGATGTAGCAAGTGAGGGAATATGTTGACAGCCCATCGGGCATGTTAAATCAGAGGAAATGCTCCTAAGATGTCCCTGGGACAGAAGACGGCATGTCCCACATATGGGGGTTCAACACCAGAGAACACATTCCCAAAGCAAATTGAAGTACTTAGTGTCTCTTCTTCATCTTAAATAATTAATCTTGGTTTTAATTTTTATGCCTTAATAACTTTGGTAACCTCCTTCCTCTTCCGCAAAAGTCAGGACTGACTGACCTAGTAAAACAAACTCTGTCACTTTCTCTTTCTCTGTGTCATTCTAGTTCTTGGTAAAACTGAATTGCTTCAAAGATCTCTGGTCTAAGCTGCAACTGATGTATTTGCAGGAAATATACATTACGAAACCTGCACTTGTACTAATATTTTTTTCTAACTAAAATATTCTCCAACATGGTATTCACATCCCATCAAAGGGATGGAGTTTTTTTGTCTTTCATCTGGCAGAACACATTCTAAACTGCTATAGAAAAGTAACTGCTTTATTTTTGGATCATGTACTACAGAAGCAATTATTTACTATGTTTCAAATCTGTATTATTCGCCTCTTACTGCATAAAGGTTTTAATTTCAGTTTTTAAAATTATTAAGATTGACAGTGACCTCCTTGAGTGACCATGAAGCACTCTACAGAACAGAACTCTGCTTCAAAGCCTCCACTTTTACTCAAACACATTATTACTTCCATTAATTCATGGGAGTTGATGCCTTTGTAGATTAATGTAAGACAAAAAAACCCAAACCCTGTTCTTCACATTAATTAAGAACTCAAAATCCCAAGTCTTTCAAAACTGTCTGCATGACTCTGGTGTGTAACAAATTATATTGTTTCAAGTTACAAGCTGGGCTAAGTTAAAAGAAGCAGGCAAGTGAAGAAGTATCTCTTCATTGTGCATCTTTCTCATCAGAAACACATGAAAAGCCTCCCTCCCTCATCAGCAAGTTCAGACCAAGTTCACAAAGTATGGTAAGTTTCAAAGGGTAAAACCTATTGCTAAAGGGTAAAACCCATCTGGAAGCACCTGCTCTGGTTGAAGAGAGGGAGGAAGAAAAGGTTAGTACACCCTGGAAATTTTGTCATTTTGCCTCCCTCTCTCCAGTGGGAAGGTTGTCAGCATCAGCCCTGCAAACCCCATCCTCTGCCGCCACCATCCATCCCCTCACATTCCTCCAAGACATGGCTACGGGATGTGGTGCTGAAAAGTGGTGAGTGCAGCTGAGCCCAGTAGAACCAGCACGGCGCAGAGGCAAAGCCCCAGTGGAGCCCGAGCCCCAGTGCAGCAGAGCAGTGGCAAGGGACAACACAGATGATACAGCTTTCAGGGGCTTGGCCATCATTGTTTTCCATTGTCTTGGGCCTGGAGAGAGGGCCAGCTGGCAGCACGGGAACAGCCACCATCTTGTCTTTGTCCCAGTGGCCAGACAGAACTAAGTTAATGTAGTGTTCTGTGGGTAAAGCACCTTTGCTTTTTGTATGCTTTTGTTAATGCTATTGCTGCTGTTACTGTGTGTTTCTTATTCCTTTGCTTTTTGTTTTCAGTAAATTGTTATCTCAACCCATAGTCTCTGCCTTTGTCCCTCTCATGCTGGAAGGGGCGAGGGGAAGGCAAGTGGTTTATTTGTACTTTAATTTCCAGCTGGTGTTAAACCACCACAGCACCACTGAAGTTACTGAGACCTTGACTGGATTTGCCTCATGCCCAGCCTGAACTGCTACATGACTCTGGTATGTTCTAGAAAAGCAAACCAAGCACAAACAGCTTCTACGAAGAGGCTTCTATCAAAGCTCTGGGCTACACCTCACCTGCTCTGATGATTAGGTATGCACAGAAAAGAAACAAAGAAGATGAGCTCATAACAAATTTGTGCCCAGGTAAGACAGTTGAAGCAGGAAGCCAGGAGGTGACAGTGACCTAGATCACAATGATGACTATAGCTATGGAGAAAGTAAAAGGAAATGGTGATGTCACCAATGAAAACACTGTTGGCTTACATCAGTCAGCTGTGTTAGAAAGCAACAAAAAGTGGCAACAACAGCCCTTGGTGGAAGAGATCCTTGCATAGTGGTCCCATTCTACTTACAAATATCTTTTTCATTATATTTCACTGAGCAGTGTGGTTCGGTTCCTGTGTCTACCTCACCCATGACAATTATCTAAAATACTCAGTTTTGAAATCCTCCATCATATCCAGTGACTTATTTTTCCACTAGAATCCTAGGCTTAGATAGTCAGTAGTACACACAAATTGTGCCCAGAAGAAAAGAGATACACGTGGCCATCTTTTGCAATCTTGCACCAAGGAATTTACAGCCCAGAACAAATCCTGAGCTTTATGAAAGCAGCTAAAGGCATAAGCATTGCCAAAACTCAGTGGTTGGTAAGTCTTAGTAATCATGAATCAATTAATTTTTTCTTAGCTATTCTTACAATTAAAAAAATCCAAACCAGCCTCGTGCAGTGGGGCTTGTTTTAAAGTCCTTGTATGCAGAGAGAAATTCCCTTGAGGCATCAGACCTTGTAATGTGCACCTCTTCTATCCCAGTGTAGCTCAGATTGTAAAGAATGCTAATTAATCTCCTACTGTCTGATAACATATGCACAACACTGTTTTTACAGTATTATACAAATATTTAAAATGTTTTGACAGAATATGTTCTGAGAACATTTAACTGAATATGAAAGGACTAAATCATGGGAATTCTTTACATTACAGCTGATATGCTGTATGTAGCACAGGAACATGCTCAAATACAGTAAATGGTATTTATAGTTTGTAAAATTATGAAGACGGCATTGAGAGATTTCATACTGTGAGAGACTGAAATGTTATGGCTCATGACTTAAACATTGTTATGAAGAACCTTTTGACCTTTATGGAAAAACTGTAAAGAATCTGCGACAATCAAAGCCCACCCCTCCCTGAATATGCCTCCTGACTGGAACTTTGGACTGTGAGTTAAACCGCCTAATGGAACTTGAGATAGCATAAAGGTGACACTATTGTCCATTTATCTCAGTTTAGGGAGAAGTAAATAGGGCTGAGGGAGAAGAATGTATCAACAAAGAAGGCCACCCCCAGAAGCTGCCCTGAAAATCAGCTGTGGCTGGGTTCGGGGGCAGGGAGTATGGGGAGAGAGTTTTTGGGGTAACCTCTGGTCAGAGAAAGTTAACACCACCCTCCCTTACACAAATTGTCTCAGTTGTCACCCCCCCCCCCCCCCCATCCTCCACCCCCCTCGGAAAAGCCACATCCATGGGACATTCACGTGAGGGACTGAGGGGGTGTCATAATCCATCAAAGACCCCCTGAACTGCCCCCCAGGCTCATTCCTGAGGCCTTGCACCAGACCATTGCATGTGATGCAAAGTGATGCTGCAGATCACAATCTGTTGCAAGAGACAGTGTCAAACTTGCACCCACCTACCAGGGGAGGTACCGGGGCATTCCCACCCAGCCTGAACCTATATTAATCCACTGCACTCTATGTTTTGCAGGACCCTCACCACCAAGAAGACTGGAAGAAGAGGATCAATGAACGTGATGATATTTTCTACTTAATCTGTCTCTGTCACTCTCTTTCTCACCCCCCCCACACCTCCTTTTTCTATTTCTTTCTATCTGACTCTCCTTCCCTTACATTTACTATTAAATAACATCCATACTTTTGACTTCAGCACATGGTCTCCTTTGTACCTTAGTTTGGGCAGAGGCATCTCTCTAAACTGTTTAATAACTCTATTGTAACAAATATACATCAATGTTTCACTGCTTTGGGAGGATGAATCTTTTTAGCATAAATGATTTTGTTTTTTTCCTTATTTCTGCCTGAAAACACAGGCATGTAAATCTGAATTTGCTAGTAGGCACTATAAAAAGCCAGTAGCAGGTAAAAAGTACTACTTGCCCCCCAACTTACACAGATAAGGTATATTGTTTTATTTATTTACCACAGTAAGGTACAAGAAAAGGTACATTATTGAGCTTTCTCCCCTTTGATCTTTCTCTAAATTACTGAAATACTTAACACTGAATGTTTCATTGCTGTTGCAGAAATAAACCAAACTGAAACTGTACAGTTAGCCTCAGAGGTGTGTTCTCCCATCCATGTATGCACATAGCCTCTATTAGCATTAATGAGAACTAGCCATGCATATGGATGAGAGATCAGACCCCTTAATTTGTTTAGATGAGACCAATTTTAATCAGTGTAAGCTAATGCATAATTTTGCAGCATGCTTGTGTGGTTGGTGAGCCAACATGTTTGAGGGTTTCACTTCATATTCCAGGAGTACCTGCATATGCTGAGAATTTTTGAAACATGTCAGAAGATTTGTCAGGAATATTATTTTCAGGGTACTTTGTCCCAGTGAGAAGAGGAGCCACAGTGACATTGAGTGACCTCGCAAAAGCAAACCAGGACAGACAGCGACTGTTGAATGCCAGAAACATGATTTTGCATTGAATCCCTACCATTAAAAAACCCTTTACAGCCATCACTGAGGTCTATTATAATAAATCATTGCTCTTGATCATTAAACACAGGTCAGTAAACCTATGTTCCTAGAGAATCTTCAAAATCTGTATTACCTCCTAACCTCACAGCAACCTCATACTAAGGTCAGTAAACATGTTTATTCAAACAAAACATGCATCAAGAAAAATTTTGAAAATGCATTACACAAATAAAAGACACAGTACAAGGTAAGACTGAAGACCTGCTCAGAGAAAAACTTATGATACTCTGCCCCTCACTTGAAAAAGACTTTCAGTCTCAAAACTAAAAAGCCACTTTTATGTTAAATACACTTTCTACTGCTTCAGCTTTTACTGGTAATCATTTTCCCAACTCTCATCAATCCTGCTTTGTGGAGATCAGATTGTTTTTGGAGATGAATAACTGTGAAGGCATTGTCTGTTTCCCAAAAAAAAAAAATAAAAGAAAAAAAAAAGTACAGACAGATAAATATAGAAGCTTTTTTTTTTTTTTCCCCCAAGAGAAAATACAGGGTATGTCCCCATATTGAAGAAATTTACATGTGGGTAAAGGACAAGAAACTGCACCTATAAAAATGTACCTTAAAAGAGACCACTGGTGCAGATCCATTTGGAAGATGATGATCCATAATTGTCATTAGGCCATTTTGTTAATCTTTCCTTCAAGGTTTCACATTATTGGTGTTCAAACCATCTATTTGACAAATGTAACTTTTAGTTTCTAAGAGGTTTCAGCTCTTGTGCTTTATGTGTGAAACCATGAGTAACTTGAACAGATCATCCTAAATAAAGGTCTAGTGTAGCCTTGTACTACATCCCATAAGTAGCCAGTCTGAAACACAGAAAATCAACTAAAATATATAAAAAATTCTAAAAATATCCTCATGTTCTGGTTTTCCTGCCTTATTTCCACAAAGAACACAGAGCTTTTCTTACTAAATTCGGCATGAGGCCAGAAGAATATTACCAGTAACTGACATAGATGCACGATGCTTCAGTTTCAAGAAACGATAGTTTTAGTACGACTGATGGAAAAGTAAGGCGACCACCCATAAAACTGGGTTATTTTGTTCTAATACATTGCATCACTCTCAATATCTCAGTGGGGAAGAGGAGAGAGAGAAATGATGTAACACACATTTAGACATACATTCTATGCCGTGTACATATAAATTGCCAAATACTTGGAGATCTACTTTTTAAAATGCAGTCTTAGGAGAATTTATGAAAGGAATCATGAGTATCTGACAAAAAACACTTTATAAAGGGAATTAACACATGGGTTTCACAGGAGAGTGCATTTTCCTCTTATATACAAACAACTTTACTTATTTATTTATTCCAAATATGCATTCCACCATAATAAGTGAGATGAGAAAGAGAGATACACTACTGGGTTACATTTTTCATCTTGGTAAAGAGTAAATGGCTTTAAGGCAGGCAACATGTTACACCACTGATTTCTTCATGTGAAAATATATTTTGGAAGTCAATACTAAGATTGACATTAAAACTTAAACATCAAGTAACAAGAGAAATTCCTCTGAGATGTCTGTTTGGATTAACTAATTTAAAAACATATTGCAGAGTATGAATAGAGAAGAGAAAACTGGATAGTGGTGTTAAGCATTTGTATCAGAGATGACACTCGGTAAATTATTACCACATTATTTTTATTACAGATGTACAAAAGTATGAAAATAAAAGATTGTTATAGACATTTTCTAAATTAATAATATTTTGCTGCTACCTAAATTCATGTAATATTTATAAGATAAGGACTTATTTCCATGAGTCTTAGCATCTGAGGGAAAGCAAGCTGCAGTGTGTAATTACTAAAAAGACCCCATAGCTTATCTTAACTGGGAACAAACTCAAACTGTCAAATCTTAAACTGATCCCAGCTGAATATCATGTTACATATTTGGGGAGTTATATAAACACTGTCTCTGATAATCCCCAAATAAAATATATGCACAAATAAATTAACCTCATGGTCTCAAAGTAATTTTTAATACTGTTTTGTTCTCTTCCCCAGGCTGCTCTGTGTTCCACATCAAATTCAGCACATCTGCACAATATTTCATCAACCTTCCCAAGCTAGAAGTGTAGTATGCAAGATATATACTGTGGTATTTGAGCTGAATCTTCAAATTTTATCTATTTACTTGGTACCTCTGTAGTCAGTGAGAGGAATCTCATCATGTTTAGTTCTCTGGACAGTTAAAACAGACTTCCAATAAAACACATTGAAATGAAACTTCATTGGAGTGAAAAGTTCACTGCCAGTGACAGCTCCTAGATTAAATAACCTAGTCTCCTTAGTACCTCAGTAATTCACAGGGTGAATTACCTTACCATCATCTTTTAGTTGAGTTGTTGGAGGATTTAGCACTACTGAAAGGTAAAAACTAAGTTCCTATTCTGTTCTTCAGAAATAAAGGTAGAGAGAAACATCCAAGGGAATTTTCAATGTTTGCTGATCAGGTGTATAATCATGGACATATTAAGCAGAAAATTGTAGACACAGAACTGAGTATTTTCTTTCCAGTACCCTCCTGTATTATGTATCTCTCTTAAGAGAAAGAACGCGCTAAAATTCTCATCCCCAGTATTGCATATTTGCTACAGAGTAAATCTAAAAGTTGGTACTCTACTGTAGAGGGGGCAATCTGAATGAAATCCAATAGTCACTGCAGAAAACAAAACAATTGTCCCTTTCTAAACAACTTGGTTTGGATAGTGGTCACTCACTTCATATAAAGACTTCAAATGTACTTTTCCTTTTTATACCTTTCAAAATCTACTGTCAAGGAGGTCTTCACCTGGTCAGTAAATTATTCATTCTAAATCTTTATGAAAGTTTTTAGGGTTCATTCACTTTTTTTTAAACTTCTATCATAACAAAGGCTTAAAAAAATGTTTTTACAAAATACACGTGGATAATGATCCATGAAATTTTACCTATATTTTCCTCTTCATCTGTTTTATTTATGCTACTCTCTAAATAATTTGCAGTTGTGATCATCCCTCTGTAATTTAATTAAGCCATAATTGCATCAAAATATTTAGATGATAACAATAGTGCAGTTTCTTGATGAAAAAAAGATAAATTTAAAAAATTGAATTAAAAAGGGAAAAAAGTTATTTTGGTTACAATTCAACTGCATATCTTAAAATTAAAAAGAAATTCAATGGCAAAAGCTTAATGAGAAAGAAAAATACTCACTGAGTGTAAAACATGGCACCAAAAAAAGTTCATAAACATTTACAGCCTCTCCAAAGACAATTCACATCAGGGCAAAACTAATGATGATATTTTCTTAAATTCTGTGAGAGACTTATTTTCCCTTTTCATCAATTTATATAGACGCTTTAATCACCATAGCTTAGGTAGATCAATTAAATGCACACGGAAAGAATCGACTGAGCAGTTCTCATGCAGTTCTCATACCTGATGCAAAGGATCCCTTCCTTCCTTCCTTCCTTCCTTCCTTCCTTCCTTCCTTCCTTCCTTCCTTCCTTCCGAATTCCTTCCTTCCTTCCGAATTCCTTCCGAATTCCTTCCTTCCTTCCGAATTCCTTCCGAATTCCTTCCGAATTCCTTCCTTCCTTCCGAATTCCTT